>NC_134486.1:256876261-257053761 GCF_040206685.1 Ascaphus truei
TCGTGATGGGGGGGACGGTGGGGGGACGGGCGGGGGGAGAGTGTGTGTGTGTGTGTGTGTGTGTGTGTGTGTGTGTGTGTGTGTGTGTGTGTGTGTGTCGTCGTCACTCCGCCTCAGGCCAATGAGAAGTGCGGGGGCGGGCGACCCAAGGGACCAATGAGATTTCCCCTAGGGACACAGGAGATGCAGACAGGCATACAGTGCTTTCACAAATATATAATAAGATGAGATAAGTATGTATAGTATTTTTTAATGAAAAATGTCTTGCCTGTTTGGGGATTATAAAAGAGGTTGCCCTCCTGCATACTACTGAATTTACTACAGCTGCAACATCTGTATCATCCAAGTTTGTGATATCCTAAAATGGTTTGTCATTTACTTTAACATCCTATATCTGCTCTTACAAGGTGATCTCTAAGGTTTCGACCTCTCTTATACGAGAACAGTGGTTTGTCAGTAGGTATGGGTACTAGGGACTCATCTGAGCTCAGAATTTGCCAATGGTTGAGGATAATTCTCTTTACTGTATCTTATTACTCCATGTCCCATAGGTGGATACAAACGGAATGGAAAATGGCCTCGTATTGACAACAGTAGTGGATTTATGAAGGAGATTAGCCCTAGTAGGGTCCTCTGTACTCTCTCTCTGTTCTAGTAGAAGTGAACGGGGATATCCTATGTGCATGAACTTCTTATGCATCTCATCGAGACGTGTTGAGACCGTTAGGGGACTGCTGATAATACGCCTCGCCCTGAGGAATTGACAGTATGGCAAACCCTTCACAGAACCAGGTGGATGAAAACTATTATAAAGTAGAAGGTTGTTCCGGTCAGTACTCTTGGTATAGAGATCAGATTCCAGTGTGTTATTCTTATAAAAATGTCGTATCCAAAAAATGTATGTATTTGAGAAGTGAAACCAATGGTCTCTCTAGCTTCATTCAAATCTGAAATGAATTATACAAAAAATGCAATGACCCGGCGCTTCAGGCTACAACAATACCCCAGTCCAATGATTAGTCCATATAGATATGGAAAGTTCTTTTCAATATTCCAGCTGATGGAGCGATGGTGATCCAATTGCTGGCTGCTGGTTCCGAACTCCTCCTAGTATGTAATGGACAAAAAGGAAAAGACCATTGCGCAGCCACTAGAATCCATGAATAACTCCACAAGCTTATTATTCACATATTGTATTTACACTTTATATATATATATATATATATATTTTTTTTTTGCGCTGAGTTATAGGGTATATCTTTTTCTAGTTTATCATCAAATCTGAAATGAAGTTGAGGGCCTCCTGCTCTGTAACTGACCAGATTAAGAATATGTCGTCGATGAAGTGCGCCCACATACTGTACGCCCACATCTTATGTCCAATGGATGTTTGTAAACAATATCTGTCTCAAATTTTATCATAAATATGTTGGCGTATGTGGACGCGACATTAGAACCCATTGCCGTCCCTTGTTTCTGGACATAGAATGAATCCTCAAACAGGAAAATAATTTCCCTGAGGATGATGGTTAGCAAATCTAGGTTGAACATCCTTTCTTTGGGAGTGAATGAGCCATCTGAGTCTAGTAGCAGTCTAACAGATTCAATGCCATCGTCTTGAGTAATGGATGTACATAGACTATTCGTATCAAGGGTGATTAAAAGTAGTTTTTTGCCCCTGAGGAAGGAAGAGCAGTCTTCCGAAATGCGTAGGGCGGATCACTTGTGCACTTCTGACGCTCCAGAGTACCCTCTACACTGTACAGCTCCTTGGACTACCAGCTACACGGACAGTTCACAGTCCCCAGCCGCATATAGATCTTTTGCTGGATTCATCTGCCGCGGAGTGGCGCTGAGATGTGCCTGCGTCCCATGCTGACGCTGCTCACGTGGTGACACTTGTTCCGGTATCACGCGGTCCGGCATGCCTGCCCAGCTGAGACCTGTGCGGAGAAGGGGAAGGAGAAACCCCGTTGAAGGCCCCTGTGTACCGTGGGATCGCTGCTGAGTTGGGGAGCTGACATCCACCATCATGAGAGGGGATACGCTCTGAATAATCCACTGCTCATTTACCATCATAGTCTGGTAAGCGGCTAGCTTAGCCAGCGTTGGTGTGCACAAGTATACTTTTTAGTGTTTATTATTATATAATACCTCCGCCCCCCACCACTCTGGGATTTTTGCCTAGTGCATCCTCCCTACTGCAGAAAGGGGAGAGCACAGGGCCTGCACCACGATTGGCTGCACAGAGACCAAGTGTCACCACATCTCCTACCACTCAGGGAGGCTGCATGAGGGGGGGGGGGGTAAACCCCACAGGGTAGCTTGTCACTGTCTGCAGCTATCAGAACTTACGTGACAAGAAGGCAGAAAGATTGTCTGAACCAGCCATGGCTATATATTCAATTGGGGCAACGTTTCAGGGTCCAAAATCGAAGTAAAGGAGTGCTCAAAACAAACAAGGCGTGAAAGGGGAGGGGGGAGTAGTGGGGAAGGGGAGGGGGAGTAGTGGGGAAGGGGAGGGGGGAGGAGTGGGGAAGGGGAGGGGTGGGAAAGGGGAGGGGGGAAAGGGGAGGGGGGGAAAGGGGAGGGGGGGAAGGGGAGGGGGGGAAAGGGGAGGGGTGGGGAAGGGGAGGGGAAGGGGAGGGGGTGGGGGAAAGGGGAGGGGTGGGGGAAAGGGGAGTGGGGGGGAGAAAGGGGAGTGGGGGGGAGAAAGGGGAGTGGGTTGGGGGAAAGGGGAGTGGGTTGGGGGAAAGGGGAGTGGGTTGGGGGAAGGGGAGTGGGGGGGGGGGAAGGGGAGTGGGGGGGGGAAGGGGAGTGGGGGGGGTGGAAGGGGAGTGGGGGGTGGAAGGGGAGTGGGGGGGGGGAAGGGGAGTGGGGGGGGGGAAGGGGGAGTGGGGGGGGGAAGGGGAGTGGGGGGGGAAGGGGAGTGGGGGGGGGGAAGGGGAGTGGGGGGTGAAGGGGAGTGGGGGGGGTGAAGGGGAGTGGGGGGGTGAAGGGGAGTGGGGGTGGGGAAAGGGGAGTGGGGGTGGGGAAAGGGGAGTGGGGGTGGGGAAAGGGGAGTGGGGGCGGGGAAAGGAGAGTGGGGGGTGAAGGGGAGTGGGGGGGGTGAAGGGGAGTGGGGGGGTGAAGGGGAGTGGGGGGGTGAAGGGGAGTGGGGGCGGGGAAAGGGGAGTGGGGGGTGAAGGGGAGTGGGGGGGTGAAGGGGAGTGGGGGCGGGGAAAGGGGAGTGGGGGTGGGGAAAGGGGAGTGGGGGGTGAAGGGGAGTGGGGGGTGAAGGGGAGTGGGGGGTGAAGGGGAGTGGGGGTGAAGGGGAGTTGGGGGGGGGAAGGGGAGTGGGGGGGGAAAGGGGAGTTGGGGGGAAGGGGAGTGGGGGGGAAGGGGAGTGGGGGGGGAAGGGGAGTGGGGGGGGAAAGGGGAGTAGGGGGGGGGGGAAGGGGAGTGGGGGGGGAAGGGGAGTGGGGGGGGGAAAGGGGAGTAGGGGGGGGAAAGGGGAGTGGGGGGGGAAAGGGGAGTGGGGGGGGAAAGGAGAGTGGGGGGGAAAGGAGAGTGGGGGGGAAAGGAGAGTGGGGGGGAAGGAGAGTGGGGGGGGAAAGGAGAGTGGGGGGGAAAGTGGAGTTGGGGGGGAAAGGGGAGTTGGGGGGGGAAAGGAGAGTGGGGGGGAAAAGGGGAGTTGGGGGGGAAAAGGGGAGTTGGGGGGGAAGGGGAGTTGGGGGGGATAGGAGAGTGGGGGGGGAAAGGGGAGGGGGGGAAAGGGGAGTGGGGGGGGGAAAGGGGAGTGGGGGGGGGGGGAAGGGGAGTGGGGGGGGGGGAAGGGGAGTGGGGGGGAAAGGGGAGTGGGGGGGAAAGGGGAGTGGGGGGGAAAGGGGAGTGGGGGGGAAAGGGGAGTGGGGGGGAAGGGGAGTGGGGGGGGAAGGGGAGTGGGGGGGGAAGGGGAGTGGGGGGGGAAAGGGGAGTAGGGGGGGGAAAGGGGAGTGGGGGGGGAAAGGGGAGTGGGGGGGGAAAGGGGAGTGGGGGGGGGGAAAGGGGAGTGGGGGGGGGGGGAAAGGAGAGTGGGGGGGAAAGGAGAGTGGGGGGGAAAGGAGAGTGGGGGGGGAAAAGGAGAGTGGGGGGGGAAAGGGGAGTTGGGGGGGGAAAGGAGAGTGGGGGGGGAAAGGGGAGTTGGGGGGGGAAGGGGAGTTGGGGGGGAAAGGAGAGTGGGGGGGGGAAGGGGAGGGGGGGAAATGGGAGTGGGGAGGGGAAAGGGGAGTGGGGAGGGGAAAGGGGAGTGGGGGGGGAAAGGGGAGTGGGGGGGAAAGGGGAGTGGGGGGGAAAGGGGAGTGGGGGGGGAAGGGTAGTGGGGGGGAAGGGTAGTGGGGGGGAAGGGGAGTGGGGGGGGGGAAGGGGAGTGGGGGGGGGAGGGGAGTGGGGGGGAAAGGGGAGTGGGGGGAAGGGTAGTGAGGGGGAAGGGTAGTGGGGGGAAGGGGAGTGGGGGGGGGAAGGGGAGGGGGGGAAGGGGAGGGGGTGGGGGGTGGGGGAGGGGAGGGGGTGGGGGAAGGGGAGGGGGTGGGGGAAAGGGGAGGGGTGGGGGAAAGGGGAGGGGTGGGGGAAAGGGGAGTGGGGGGGAAAGGGGAGTGGGGGGGAGAAAGGGGAGTGGGGGGGAGAAAGGGGAGTGGGTTGGGGGAAAGGGGAGTGGGTTGGGGGAAAGGGGAGTGGGTTGGGGGAAAGGGGAGTGGGTTGGGGGGAAAGGGGAGTGGGGGGGGAAGGGGAGTGGGGGGGGAAGGGGAGTGGGGGGGAGGGAGGGGGGGTGGAGGGGAGTGGGGGGGAAGGGGAGTGGGGGGGGGAAAGGGGAGTGGGGGGGAAGGGAAGTGGGGGGGAAGGGGAAGTGGGGGGGAAGGGAGTGGGGGGGGAAAGGGGAGTGGGGGGGAAAGGGAAGTGGGGGGAAGGGAAGTGGGGGGGGGAAGGGGAGCAGGGGGAAAGGGGAGCGGGGGGGAAAGGGGAGCGGGGGGGAAAGGGGAGCGGGGGGGAAAGGGGAAAGGGGAGCGGGAGGGGAAAGGGGAGCGGGGGGGGGAAAGGGGAGCGGGGGGGAAAGGGGAGCAGGGGGGAAAGGGGAGCGGGGGGGGAAAGGGGAGCGGGGGGGGAAAGGGGTGTGGGGGGGAAAGGGGAGTGGGTGGAGGAAAGGGGAGTGGGGGGGGGGAAAGGGGAGTGGGGGGGGGAAAGGGGAGTGGGGGGGTAAAGGGGAGTGGGGAGGAAGGGGAGTGGGGGGGAAAGGGGAGTTGGGGGGGGAAAGGGGAGTTGGGGGGGAAAGGGGAGTTGGGGGGGAAAGGGGAGTGGGGGGGGAAAGGGGAGTGGGGGGGGGGAAAGGGGGAGCGGGGGAAAAGGGGAGCGGGGGGGAAAGGGGAGGGCGGGGGGAAAGGGGAGCGGGGGGGGAAAAGGGAGGGGGGAAAGGGGAGCGGGGGGGGGAAAGGGGAATATATAATAAGATGAGATAAGAATGTATAGTATTTTTTAATGAAAAATGTCTTGCCTGTTTGGGGATTATAAAAGAGGTTGCCCTCCTGCATACTACTGAATTTACTACAGCTGCAATATCTGTATCATCCAAGTTTGTGATATCCTAAAATGGTTTGTCATTTACTTTAACATCCTATATCTGCTCTTACAAGGTGATCTCTAAGGTTTCGAACTCTCTTATACGAGAACAGTGGTTTGTCAGTAGGTATGGGTACTAGGGACTCATCTGATCTCAGAATTTGCCAATGGTTGAGGATAATTCTCTTTACTGTATCTTATTACTCCATGTCCCATAGGTGGATACAAACGGAATGGAAAATGGCCTCGTATTGACAACAGTAGTGGATTTATGAAGGAGATTAGCCCTAGTAGGGTCCTCTGTACTCTCTCTCTGTTCTAGTAGAAGTGAACGGGGATATCCTATGTGCATGAACTTCTTATGCATCTCATCGAGACGTGTTGAGACCGTTAGGGGACTGCTGATAATACGCCTCGCCCTGAGGAATTGACAGTATGGCAAACCCTTCACAGAACCAGGTGGATGAAAACTATTATAAAGTAGAAGGTTGTTCCGGTCAGTACTCTTGGTATAGAGATCAGATTCCAGTGTGTTATTCTTATAAAAATGTCGTATCCAAAAAATGTATGTATTTGAGAAGTGAAACCAATGGTCTCTCTAGCTTCATTCAAATCTGAAATGAATTATACAAAAAATGCAATGACCCGGCGCTTCAGGCTACAACAATACCCCAGTCCAATGATTAGTCCATATAGATATGGAAAGTTCTTTTCAATATTCCAGCTGATGGAGCGATGGTGATCCAATTGCTGGCTGCTGGTTCCGAACTCCTCCTAGTATGTAATGGACAAAAAGGAAAAGACCATTGCGCAGCCACTAGAATCCATGAATAACTCCACAAGCTTATTATTCACATATTGTATTTACACTTTATATATATATATATATATATATTATTTTTTTTGCGCTGAGTTATAGGGTATATCTTTTTCTAGTTTATCATCAAATCTGAAATGAAGTTGAGGGCCTCCTGCTCTGTAACTGACCAGATTAAGAATATGTCGTCGATGAAGTGCGCCCACATACTGTACGCCCACATCTTATGTCCAATGGATGTTTGTAAACAATATCTGTCTCAAATTTTATCATAAATATGTTGGCGTATGTGGACGCGACATTAGAACCCATTGCCGTCCCTTGTTTCTGGACATAGAATGAATCCTCAAACAGGAAAATAATTTCCCTGAGGATGATGGTTAGCAAATCTAGGTTGAACATCCTTTCTTTGGGAGTGAATGAGCCATCTGAGTCTAGTAGCAGTCTAACAGATTCAATGCCATCGTCTTGAGTAATGGATGTACATAGACTATTCGTATCAAGGGTGATTAAAAGTAGTTTTTTGCCCCTGAGGAAGGAAGAGCAGTCTTCCGAAATGCGTAGGGCGGATCACTTGTGCACTTCTGACGCTCCAGAGTACCCTCTACACTGTACAGCTCCTTGGACTACCAGCTACACGGACAGTTCACAGTCCCCAGCCGCATATAGATCTTTTGCTGGATTCATCTGCCGCGGAGTGGCGCTGAGATGTGCCTGCGTCCCATGCTGACGCTGCTCACGTGGTGACACTTGTTCCGGTATCACGCGGTCCGGCATGCCTGCCCAGCTGAGACCTGTGCGGAGAAGGGGAAGGAGAAACCCCGTTGAAGGCCCCTGTGTACCGTGGGATCGCTGCTGAGTTGGGGAGCTGACATCCACCATCATGAGAGGGGATACTCTCTGAATTATCCACTGCTCATTTACCATCATAGTCTGGTAAGCGGCTAGCTTAGCCAGCGTTGGTGTGCACAAGTATACTTTTTAGTGTTTATTATTATATATTGAATTGTTTTATTAAATGTTTTATTGCTCATCAATCATCTGTTTGTCTCAGCCTTCGTCGTTCATATGTGTTAGTATGTCTGTCTATTAGGAGGTTTTATTGTATTACACTATGTTTGTTTTTATATCTTTTACATGATTTGACCGTCTTCGTGAGGAGAGCCCCAGAGGACATCCACTTCCATCTGGTTGTATATTTTTATTTAAGGCTTAGCGCCACAGATATAACGTTTTTCTTCATCTATCTATCTGACATAGGGTGTCAGAGTTATATCATAGGCTGCTGGTCTTATTATTATTAGCGCTGCCTTGTTTTTTGTTGTTATAATATCCTCTACCTTAAAATTACCTATCTTGTCCAGAAAATCAGACATATCCTGGATAAAGGAAACTGAGGTAGAGACAAAATGGTTAAGTAATTTTTCGATAAAAATGGCTAAAGACTGGAATACAGAATCTGTTCCAGCCACTATCGGATGACCCGGTGGTTTGTGCAATTTTTTATGTATTTTCGGTAATATATAGAATACTGGGATTATGGGATCTTTTTTGAAGATAAATTATTTTTGTTTAGTTGAAATCACCCCTCCTTCAAAGGCTGCCATTACTACTTGCGAAATTTTATGTACAACCCCAGGGGTGGGGTTCTGGGGTATTAGTGCGTAATTACCTCCATCAGTTAATTGGGATAAGATCTCTTCCCTATAGTCCTGTTTATTCATTATTACAATCGAGACACCTTTGTCTGCTGGTTTAACAATAATCTCATTATTGCTCTCAATGTTTTTAAGTATGTCTCTATCGACTTTTGTGAAGTTTGTCTGCCTCGGTAATCGAGGTGTTGTCCTTTTGATGGCTTCAATATATCTATGCACTAAAGAAATTTCTGTTTCTATTGCATGGTTTGAAGCAGCAGGGTTAAAGTTACTTCTATTTTTACAGTCTGTGGTGTGTATGGAATAGTGTATTCTCCTCAATCTCCATACTCGAACATATGTGGACTGAGGGGTGTTGGGCAAAGAACCCCTTAATGTGTAGGGCTCTATAAAACCTTGCTAATTTCACATCCAAGACTAGGGGATCTGTAGGAGTGATGGGAACATACAAAATTCCCTTATTTAACACCCTGATTTGAACAGGGGATTGGATAGTGTCAGAGATGTTTACCACTAATTCTGGGAATGAGTCAGCATCCCTCTCCTCGACTGTCCACCTACGATGATGTTTCCTCCTTGCCCTCCTCCTCGCCCTCGAGTTGTTTTTGGTCTCCTATGTTCTAAAAAAGGTAATAATAGCAACACAGAAAAATGTTCCCTAATGAATGAACTCACAGTAATGAGAGATATGCAAAATGAATTAAATTAAAACCCTTGTAACATTTAATTGTGACATTTAATATACTGTAGTATTGTAAAGAGGGATATTGGTATTAATATCCAAGACCAATCCCTTAAACCACATACATATACATATATTAGTTTATTTAATGCTCATTAGTACATTTCTTCCCATTTGTATCCTTAATCTTCCCTATTATCATTTCCATTAGGTCATTTCCGAGGGGGATATTGGGATAAGGAAATCCTACAGAGAGAGTCAAGCTGGATTTATAATCTGGGGAAATTAACCCCGCAGGGACTCAATGAAGGATTTGTTTTCTCTCCCTTCATCTAATAGGCAGACAATTTTTCTTTATCCTACAGTTAATTATTATTGTCCTGCACTGTAAACCCCAAGTAATAGATAGTTCATATGGTAATTCTATATGTAGGAGATCTATTATCTGACTTTTCATACTTCAATTTCTTGATTTGGTTACCAGGCTGTAAGCTTGATATCATTTCTGACCGATAGTTAAATTGATCATTGTTTCTCAGACATTAGAATAGGTCTCGGAACTACTAATCACTCGGAATACATCTTAATATCTGTATATCTAGGATACATATCATACATTCAATGAACAAGATGATTTTAACTCTAGAATACAGAAAACATTCCATGTAAACCAATAGTGTTTATACCAGACTTTACTGTACAGTCTAGTAAGTACATTCATGCTAGGTTAGAGACTGTTCGATCTAAGAAACATTAACTTACCTTCTTTCTTGAAATAACAAAGTTAGCGCGACTTAGAACAAGCTAATATCGGCAACTGGCTAATTTGTTTTCCCGTTGCCATAACAACGGTGTACCTATAAATACCCAGACATGGACAGAGCACATTTAACTTTGAGAAAGCGCTCACAAGCGTGAAACGTGCGTCAGGTAATGAGACGTAGTGACGTCGTGGTGCGGAAGTACCAGAAGGTAGCTGTCTGATCAACACTGCCATGGAACACCCCCCTGGTGCAGTGGCATACTGATGAGTATAGCCACAGAGGTATTTTCAAAGGCTTCGGTACAAATGTAACTGATTTATTTGAATAGCTATCTCCTTAGGTTACAAAGTATCAGCTGAAACTTAAGAGCTATAACTGTGTAGTGATGCTCACAGTTGATTATGTGGGCTAAAATGTATTCTTAAGATACTTCAAGCTAATTGTGTGTTGGACACTACAAGTTGTATACAAATGGTAAAGATGCATTTTATGATGCATCAGTCATTTTATGACTGGATGAGGACTTCGATCCGTGCGTTAAGGCATAAAATACACTTGAGTGCGCCTTTAAACACAGAAAAAGCAGGCATTTGAACCTGCAGTTTTGACTTAAAGAAGTGATATGAATGTCCCTTTTATTTTTACTATACAAGAACTAACTGTTCACATACTATTGGGTAATAGCTCACTTGTGTTTATAATGATACGAGTATAAGTGATTGTATTGAATAAAGCTTTCCAATTGGAATTATCGGCTCCATTCTAATGAGACTAACTCAGCTGATGGGCGTTTACTAACAAAAAATATGCTGTGAGTGAGGCGATAACCTGATGCGGTTAATGAACCGCGCCTCTAGGCATAAGAAAGAATAATTTACATGTATGAATCAGGTCTTGATGTTAGAATCATCTATTTTGGTCATTTGAGAAGTAATATCCTCTTATTCCTAGAATGTATAGAAACCTTTGAAAATAAAGTAAATATATGCAATCGAAGCTGCAGACATATAGAATTGAGTGAATATATAGCTCACAACTGTGTAATTAATGAAGTGTTATAACACATAGGTTGGTTTATGCAACGGCGTAATCAACTAGGAAACACATCTTGAAAAAATCAATACTTTATTCTCTGCAAGGGCTCCACGCAAATGAGATGAACTAAGCTGTAAAATATCAACTATCATTAGTATATTACAGTATGCTGTGCATCAGGCTATAACTTGTATGCGGTCAGAGAACCGCGCCTCTAGGCATAAATACACGATTATGTGTGCCTATAAGTGAGCTATCATTTATCACAACACTACATGATTGATAACTACCCTTTGTGCTAAGTGTAAGGTCATAGGACATAATTCATATCTTCATAAGTCAATTGTGGTTCAGCTAGTATACAAGCACATGACCTAACACAATACTATATGGTTGTGTTGTGGCTTCGTTATCTAAGTATGCTCATTAGAAAACATTATTTTTAAACACTATATTTTAGTACTATTCTCTACTTCCCAAATATAGCTCTTTCACTGTATAGTGATTTTTTGAACAGAGGTAAATTATACTATCTCTGGGTTTTTTAAATAAAAGTCACACCATTTACTGGTGTCGCTAAGATATAACTAATAGAGCTATTTTCAACAAGCACATATAATTAAATTGTATCCCTAAATTAACCTTATGGAAATGATAATACGGAAGATTAAGGCTACAAATGGGAAGAAATGTGCTAATGAACATTAAATAGAGGAATACATGTGTATATCTACAGTATGTGGTTTAAGGGATTGGTCTTGGACATTAATACCAATATCCCTCTTTACAATACTATTCTAAACTTCACTATTAAAAGGGATTTAATTTAATTCATTTTGCATATCTCTCATTACTGCGAGTGCATTCATTAGGGAACATTTTTCCGTGTTGATATTATTACTATTATCCATATTTGCACCACGGTATATCATGTATATGTATCATTTCAATTAGGCTGCTGCGGGTAGTGCTTTCCCTTTCCCCCTTCCCCATATTATTCTTAAAAAAAAAGGTACCCTACCTACAGAGGAGTCGCTTTCCGTGGAGTCTGTCGTGTTCTGTTGCGCTTTGAGGTCACATGACTGACCATTCTCCTCCCCATCTCCAGACATCTCTGCGTGGATCTTTTTACTGCCAAGTATAAACTTTGCCCTGCTCGTAGTCCCTTGTATCACGTAAGAATTTGGATCTTTTCCTATTTTCAATTTCTTTACTGTGCGTCAGTATGCTGTCCTCAAGTTCCTTCTGAAGGCTCTCATTGTCAAGTGCCTATAACGTAGCCTTTATGGTTTCTTATAATATTAGTATTTTTTGTTTTGTCTCAGCCAAGTTTTTTTGTATATGTTCTATGGTCAAAAGTATTAGATCCAGAGAGCACTTATTGAGTATTCCCTCCCACTTCTGGCAAGAGTCCTTCTGGTCTGAAAATAAGGTGGGTCTACTGTAAGTGGACACAGCAACCCACTAGGTATTCTCTTTAAGCGGTAGTACTCGGCTAGTGTACAGTAGCTCAAAATTGGTTTTATGCCTCAGGATTTTATCAAGCTCCTTAGGTGTATCTGTAGTTTTCCCATCTGACAAGAAATCTCTCCTGCCTATAAATAGGGTAGCTATGCGAGCTACATCCACATCTGAATAAGCAAATGGCTGTGTGTTATCGGGGATATTAGCCTGTGCGGCATCTGTTTCTTGGCTAAAAGACATGAAGAAAAGTATCAACTTGTGTGCACACAGAAAGAAGGTTAAAATCATTCAAAAAGTATGTGTGTTAGGTAGCACTCCACAAGGTTCAGAATTGGTAATAGTGAACTGATATTATGGTGCAAGAGAACTGGGAGGAACCTCAACCCCCCCCCCAAGAAAGTCACATATACTGTATATACAAATGTTCACAGCACGCATTGTAAAGGAGAATCAGACATCAAGTGATTGATGGTGTACTAAAGAGTCGAAGAGGTGGCAACCTTAAACGACTTTTATTGCAAAAACAATCTAAATGGATTAGGACACTAGGCACATTGGCACAAGGAGGTATTAATAAGGAGTTGGACATAGGGTGTTTCTGAGTGTGATGCCCCGGGTTCCCTCTTACCTCCATTCCAGCCTGTTTCGGTAGTTGCCTTACAGTGTTTTACCTCTAATCCATGTTATATCCTTCTCCACAGATCAGAGAGGTCATTAGTTGTGCAGTTGTCCCTGACCCCCTGAGGGATGTGCCTGTGGCTTCTCTGGGTCTTCAGTCACCCGGTCGGTCCATATTGCTAGGTGTAGGGAACCATTTTTGGTCATCACCTACCTCTACCCTATTGTCAGTGGTACCTATTATTGTTTCAAGTCAGCCCTGGTTCACAACCACTATCCATGTTAGGCATTTACAGTATGAACACAATTAAGAGTCATTTATATATTGGTGCTTGCTTTTAATGCCCTGGACCTGCATACTGTCCACATTGGTTCTACTACGCAGTAATTGGCTCATGGGGTAATCAGGGTTCATCCTTTCACCCCATTTAACTAGAGGGCCTGTAATCTAAATCCCCTCACGTTTAGGGTAATGTGTCACGCTATGAGATATTTTGCCTACGTGGTCTGTGACACCTTGGTGTACATAGGCAATTTTTATTGAGTTCTTGATAGCTGCATTTATTGGGCTTTTTATGCGACCTCATAATTATATCAAGTCTCAGGATGTTTACTTATTTGTCTCTTTATCAGTAGGTACACTCTAAAATCGTTCTCTCTGTTTTGGTGATATGTTGCAAACTGCCGTACATATGTGTGCCCGAGTCCAGCACTACTAACTGATGGAGGTTTGCATGCACGCACAATACAGCGCCTGTGCACTCTTTGTGGTCACGCGATGATCGGGACTGCAGCCTGCGCTTCTGAAAGGCTTGTAATATAGTGCGCGCTGGTGCGTGTGCGGGCGCTCGCATGGCATTGTGCGTGAACGTGGCGCTGGCATTTAGTTTGTAAAGGGTAAGCGGTGACGCACGCGGCTAGGGGGCGTGTCTATGGCATCACACCACTAGGCCGCACTGTGATTGGTTCATAGCGTCACGTGGCAAGGCGATAGCGCGAAAATACAATGCTCTTGTATTTTCTCTGGTCTGCCACTCCCCCGCTCACGGCTGTGCGCACTTTCCAAGTATACAAACGTCTGTCAAACACAACCAATTATAATTGACGCATGCGTGCACGGCATCGCATGCGATCGCACTATATTACAGCCCATAAGGTTCAAGTCGCCTCTCTATAGATCCGATGGAATCCCTTCCTTACAGCTGATTTTCACAGGCTACAGCGGTGATTGACGCTACATCCAGGTACTCAGCTTGCGAAGATGAGATGGCATCGCCCCGTAACTGCATGACATCATGGACTCGCCCAAATCTGTTGTACCGCCAGAGGGATTGGTTCAAGGGTTTCCCGCTTCTCCCTGATCCCACAGCTGCAGCCTTTAAAAATACCACCACGAACTCACAATCCTCTCAGACTGCCACAGATAATGGCATGACAGCCCTTTGCACTAAACCACTGAGGATTCGTATAGTTCTATATTTTTTCTTGTAGAGAGGGGGGGGATCCAATGCGCACTCACATCCAAGTAGGAATATGTGAAGGAAAGAGAACACAATAGCATAATACTGTATTATAAGGCATCGATACGAATAAAAGGTGGTAATGCACTCACATTTTATATGATCAATCAGGCATTTCGGTTAATAAGTTTAACCAAACTGATGTTGTAGGCTCTCCAATGTCAGGATACTTCTGATGCTGTATGGACTCTGACGACAGGATACTCCCGATGCCTTGCAGGCTCACAAATGGCAGGATATTCCCAATAAATGGAGCAGAGAAAACACAAATAGTGTAATACTTCTCTGCTCCCGAAATCACAAGCCAAGGTTTGGCTCACGCACGCACAGAAGCAAGTATGTCTGATTGATCATATAAAATGTGAGAGCATTACCACCTTTTATTCGTATCGATTCCATACAGTATTATACTATTGTGTTCTCGTTCCTTCACATATTCCTACTTGGATGTGAGTGCGCATTGGATCCCCCCCTCCCTCTCTACAACTTTTAGTGGTTTAAGAACGGACTTACCTATAACCCTTTGTGGCACCCGTCAAGGAAATCTACATCATATATCAGGACTATTAGTATCCTTTTGTTTCCTGTATCCACAGTATTTTTTGCGCTCCTTTCTTCTCTCTCTATTTATATTTTTTCTTGCTCTAATAACATCTTGTGCCATAAAGATTTGCTGTGTATCGTAGTTTTGTTTAACATTGGTGTTCTATACAACGTTATGTTCCATAGAGAGTAACCTTGTACAATTGCTAGATTCAGCATTTTGAATTGATCTATATAGTTCAGAGATACACAGGGCTGATTCCTCATTACTGTTTTGAGTATACAGGTGCTGCAGATAAGTGTTTTTCAGTGTCTCAAGGCATTTTTTGGAGAATCCTATTCTTCACATTTATTGTATCAAGTCCATGTCGTTAGCATATTCAAATATTAGTACTTTATATAGATGAGTGGTTTTGAATGGAGGTTCATAAGGGAAGTACCATAGACTCAAAAGGTCTGTGGGAACGGGCATGAAGAAGGGGCGATTTAGGCCCCGAAACATTCCCCCCCCCTTGTATATGTCTCCTTATCTTTTACAATTGTTGTACATATTTTTTTCCCTCCCCTTCCCCTTTTGTATTTTTACCCCCTTTTTTCCCTCCACTCCTCCTCCCCCCCTCATGTTGATATTGTGTAGTTCTGCTTGATGAGATGTACTCTTCATAACCTATCTAGGGATAATTGCTTGTTGCATCTACTTATGTTCATTCAATATACAGTATTCTTTGATTAACATTTGATCTTTTGTCTGATTCTCCTTTACATTTCATGCTGGGAACATTTGTACACATTCAGGCAGTCTTCGGTTATCCAACGGAATCTGTTACATATACAGGCAGTATTCGGTTATCCAACGGAATCTGTTCTGGAAGTAGCGTTGGATAGTGAAACCGTTGTAAAGTGAGTCCCATGTTAATCAGTGGCAGTGAGCGTTGGATAACGCATTCCGACATCGAAAAACTGCCCTAAGGGTTGCATGGTAAAGCATGGAAATATGCCATTCGTTGTAAAGTGAAACATTGGATAGCGAGGTCTACCTGTATGTGACTTTTTGGGGGGGGTTTGACGTTCCTCCCAGTTCTCTTGCACCATGATATCAGTTCACTATTACCAATTCTGAACCTTGTGGAGTGCTACTTAGCACGCATACTTTTTTTTACTGTACATGTTATGGGATGACGTCACGACGTATGACAACATTTTAATATTTGACCCCACATACTGTATAATGTAGAGTATTTAAGGGCGCCGATCTTACACACTGTGAGGTGGGCTTGAGAAATAACTGTGGTCTGAAATATCATATATAAATTCTGGACTCCCTGTGATTATGCTGCTATTGTGGTTTTTTTTGTTTATTTTTTAACTGTTTGCACTCATTGAATAAATGACATTTTTTTACATGGAGTGCTGGAGGATTATTTCTTTTTTTGTGAAGATTTTCACCTGGATTTTGAGGTGACCAGCATCTTTTATGTGCACCCTGTCAACTGAGATATATACATATATATTTTTTTGCGAGTGCTGTCTTCATGCTACTGTCCAAGGACTTCCAGCTTGGAACAATGTATCTTTGGGGAGATGAATAGCAAAGCCAGCACATTAACTTGTTAAAGTGGTAATTGAGCAGACTGGAAAACAGTGCTGCACATACTTCTGCAATTTCAGATGTTTGAAAAATCTTAATCTCTCCATATTTCTTTATTTCCCTCGAGTGTTTGCTGTTCCAAAACAAGTTTTATAGCTGCTTCAGCTACCAATGTACAGTATGTGACACAGGGAACAGTGCAGCTCACGTGACATTAATCGTGTTCTTTTTGTCATGGAATTTGGTTTTCCCATAACTGGAATGTTTTCCATGAGGCTGGAAAGTTAGTTCCAAATATGTGAATAATTTATTGATGCTGCCTGTCACGAACGGTACATCTGTAAGCACGTGACTTGTGTGTGTGACCAGGGTTAATAATACAGCTATCTTGCTGACCCACTTTTCTCCCCTGCAGGGTCCCTCAATGGAGTAATATCGCCCCTCGATCGCCACAAATATCACCTTAAAATAGATGCCACCACCAGGGTCAAAGAAAAATACTATCGCTAGGGGAACTTATTCACTGTTTAGCACACAAAAATCTAGTGTAGCAAAATGTGTTTATAGAAAGGGGAATATTACAAGAAACATACATTGCAATATATGTAGACAGTTTAATAGAAATTATAGGCTAAAGCAGTAAAATTCCGGGCATTACTGAAATCCCTGCTCTCTGATTGGTCAGAATTCCGGGCATTATTCATTCAGTGATGCCCGGAATTTTTGACAACTTGCCAACTCTCCTCAAAGCAGAGATGCAGGGGCTCGCGCTGAGAAAAAAAAATGGCAAGTTTAAATCTTAACTGCAGCATCTCTGCTCTCCTCACTGACCACACTGAACACGGCAGCACAAGCAGCCTCTCTCCCAATATCACAGTCCACCCACTTCTCTCCCACACACCCCCTCCACCCACCTCTCCCCCTCCATTCCCCCCAATTCTCCCCCTCACCCCTTTTCTCCCCTCACCTCTCTCTCTCCCCCCCTCACCTCTCTCCCCCTCACCTCTCTTCCCCGATCACCTCTCTTTCCCCCCCTCCTTCACTTCTCTTTCCCCCCCTCCTCCACTTCTCTCTCCCCCCCTCCTCCACTTCTCTCTCCCCCCATCCTTCACTTCTCTCTTCCCCATCCCTCCACCTCTCTCCCCCACCCTCGCCTCCCTCTTCCCCCCCTCGCCTCCCTCTTCCCCCCCCCCTCGCCTCCCTCTTCCTCCCCCCTCGCCTCCCTCTTCCCCCCCCCTTGCCTCCCTCTTCCCCCCCCTCGCCTCCCTCTTCCCCCCCCTCGCCTCCCTCTTCCCCCCCCTCGCCTCCCTCTTCCCCCCCCCTCGCCTCCCTCTTCCCCCCCCCTCGCCTCCCTCTTCCCCCCCCCTCGCCTCCCTCTTCCCCCCCCCCCTCGCCTCCCTCTTCACCCCCCCTCGCCTCCCTCTCCCCCCCCCTCGCCTCCCTCTTCCCCCCCCTCGCCTCCCTCTTCCCCCCTCTCGCCTCCCTCTTCCTCCCCCTCACCCCCTCTTCCTCCCCCTCACCCCTCACCACTTCTCTCTTCCCCCTCCTTCACCTCTCTTCCCCCTCCTTCACCTCTCTTCCCCCCTAAACCTCTCTCTCTCCCGCCCCTCAGCCCTCTCATCTTCTACTTTACTACTTTTTCCTACACAGGTATATGCACTGATAAAAATCAATGACTACAAAAATGTATCTTTTTTTATGAAAAATTTAAAAAAAAGCCTACATTTAGCCTATAATAGTAATAATCCCCTCAGAACAGGGCATTACTGACCAATAATGCCCTGGCTGGGTTAAAGTCCCTCGGCTTCGCCCCAGGCCTTCAACTCTTCCAGCCAGGGCATTATTGGCCAGTAATGCCCTGTTCTTCTGGGATTATTACTTAATTATCAGGATCAAAATAGAAAATCTAATTATGTTACCACATGATAATATTAGATTCCGTCAAAGAGGCTTGAAGTTGGAAATATAGGAATCCACATGTGTAATTGGCATAACACACCCCCTATGTAGACTTCCAAATTCATATCCCAAATGCATGTTTTTTATCCTAAAACTCCTCTGCATTGAGAACTGAATAAGCTCACCTTTTGGGCATGACCTTAGCCCAATCACCCTCCCCTCTGCCCCCTCATTAATCTCCACTGACATCTTTAAGTCTTGGAGAGAGAAAATAATGTTGCTATGAATTAAAAATGCCTGAGTGTAGAAACATTCTCATCATTTTATCCCAGTAGCTTCTAGAAATTTGGGACACATGTCATCGCAGTTGGGTGCGTTTCCACAGGTAATGAGATTCATTTTCACAGGGTTACTCCTAAGTTTGAGAGACAAAAGAATATCTGACCTGTGCACCCTCACAATCATGGACTGTTTAGCATCATTTAATTAATCTTTCCGCAAATGTTATAAGGATATATTTGTAAATATCAGATCCACAATATATTATATTTAGTAAACTAAGACAGACATTTTACATGTTTTCCTTGCCACATCGTCTGGCGTTCCTAGAACCTTTATTGGAATATTTTTTATGCTACATTAAAAGGGCATTTTTCTTATTTTCACTGTCAAAAGTGTTATGAATCTAGATTATAAATCACCCCACTTTCCCAGACCAGGCGTGTCCCTTGAAAACCCCACTTCTATCAAACACAGAAACCCAGACAGGGTATTAACCCCAATAAAACAATACATGTATTTGTAAGCTGTAACGTGTAACTCAAATTTCAATGGTCTTTTCCTGACACTGCCCAGTAATGAATCATGGTATCACACAGTACTAGTATTATTATTACCATCGTTTATTTGTAGAACGCCAACATATCCCGCAGAGTGGCACAGTAGGGATACCATTTGATAATTACGTAAACAGTTGCATACAAATAAGGACAAACATGCACAAACAGATACAGAGGTAATGAGGGCCCTGCTTGTGATAGTTTACAATCTAGAGGGAATGAGTGACAATTTTGAAACAAAGGTAAAGAAAACCCTGACCTATTAGGAGAAGGGAAGCATGACCCTTGGCCTGAGGTGCCATGGAGTGATGCGTTCAGGCGGGGAGGGGAGGAGGATGAGGGAGAGCTTATTTCAGGGACTGCAACCTTGTGACATACCTCTTTCATCCTCCTCAAAAGATTCCAGTGCTGTCCCCAGTCTCTTCTCATCCAGGATTCCAGTTACTGCTGCAGCAGAATGGGCCCGGAGGGGAGGTCAAGGGGAGCAGCATTTGCGGTGCAGAGAAGAAGCCTGGCATCGGAGGCACTGGCCCCCTCAAGTAGGAGTCATCCAGCCATACAGGCCCTTGGTGAGCTAACCCCTGTGGACTGGGTGTAGGGGACCAGGCCAGCAGAAAGGTGGGGGGGGGGGGAGTGGGGTGTGTGGTTAGCCAAGATGTTACCATTTCTCCAGGAAGTACTAGCCAGGCTCCAGTAGGAGTTGGAGGTTCCCAGGCAGGTGAAACAAGGGTGAGAGCAGCATATGCCCATAGTCCTCAGGCCACAGTAGGTGCAGGCATATTGGGTTTAAATCCTGGGTTCAGTAGCAACAGTCCCCAGGTGTAGCCACTGGTGGCAGGGGGGATAGGGCACAAGGCTTTTGTTATTTCAGGTTTAGGGTGAGGAAGGGTGTTTGGCATCACTAGCACTGTCCAGGTGATGCCCAGCAAAGCAGGTTGTGGGGGACGTGTCGGACAGGAGTTTAAAAGAGGGTTACTTATGTCACGCGAGCCAAATGGGTTATTATTTGTTGCAGGCCACTTATGGCAAGATTTGGGAAGGTGATTATGTGGAGATTTGAACGTTAATGACGGAATATAAGGATTTGTTGGACAAGGGAATAGTAAGGAGTCGAAGTGAAAAAGCAGGTACCCAAGATGTTTGGGAACTGGCTGGAAGCATTCGTCTTAACAAGTGCTTTTTAAGTACCTGCTATAAGGGATCTGTCTACTTGCCAAGAAAGCAAATGGACCAGGTCATATCATGCCCCACCTAAGATGGCTACTAACAGGAAGTCAGCCTCTCTCTGGGAAACAACAAGGGGAGGATAGGGAGTGATCACAGAACCATACTAATTGAATTGGTGGAATAAATAAATCAGGTAAACGAATAGTGGGTGCAAACTGTGAACTGAGGAAGTGAATCAGAAAAGAAAAGGGACGCAAAGTGAAGGAAAACCTAATTTCCTCGCCTAGGCTTCAGAACCAAAAGGAACCTATTCTCTGCCAAGAAAACTGAAGCCTTGTGACTGGACACAATCTGCACCGTTTGCAGCAGACTTCCCCGGAGAAGTTTTCACGCCCTGCCACTGTTATCTTCGATCATTGATGAACTTTCAGGCCTGGTAGATGAACGAAATGAAACATAACGCAAGCCAGGTTTCAAATCCTTTGTCTCAATTTATTACTCATAGGGTAATGACTTTTATACAGAAAAAAGAAGATATTGGTTAGAGGCGTAACATAGGCGTATCCTAGGTGTGTCTTGGGCGTAGCTTTGATTAGAGGCGTGATTTAGGGGCAGGACATAGTAGTGGCGTGATTTTTGGGACGTGTCTTTCCCAATACAAGCAATGTCTGAATACATGGCTTATTCATTGTCTGTTATCAAAAGAGACCTTGAATCTTTAGCAACTAATTATACTATTTTGCTTCTTGCAGAGAACCATTCTATTATATTCTAACTACAACAGCATGAGACTGTTCATACAAAAAGTATCTTAGCAATATCCTGCGCAGGAAGAAAGGAAATGCAATTTAGCAGAAACTGAGTGAATTTAGGAATTATATTTCAGCAAAAGGCTGACTACAGAATCTTAACTAGTTATGACCAGACAAAATGGAAGCTTAACACAAGTGTAGATTGTGGCCTGACCTACTGGTCCTAACACAAAGTGATTGTGGCCCTCAAAGAATTCACTAAACTGCACACCACTAAGTGTAAAAAATAACTTTTATTTAATTACTTAAAACATATATTACCACAGGATTGTGTAACGTGAGTTAAAAATAGATTAAATCAAAAGTATCAAACATCAATGCCAACAGATGAATTCAGCTTACTATTCCAGTACCCAGCTAGTGATGGTGGGATATAGGTAGCATATGATGCTATAGGTAGGGTGTAACCCCCTCTGGATCAGCTAGCAGACCAGATGGTAAGTATATAGTAGCCAGCGAGAGTAAATAAATGCTAGTGAACAGATAACCAGACCTCCTAGTCTAGTGATATTGTTAGACACCTCATTTAGTAATTAATTAATTTGAGAAGTGAATAAGCTGTGAGTGAAAATACTGACACTCACAACAGCAATTGTAGTGAATCCACAGCACATATACTGCAGAGACACACAGAGCACTAGGTAGGAGAGTGGATAACAAAACTTCCTGGCTATAAACACTGGACTAAAATTAGCCAAGTGTTAAGGACTGAACATGCTGAAACAGGACCTGCAAACACTACATTAAAACAGCTCCAAGTAGGAGACTGACAACATTACACGTCCAACGCGCGTTTCCCTCCAGCAAAGGAGCTTCTTCAGGGACAGATTTGCTAAGGGGAGTGAGAACAGCATTTTTATACCCTGCTAGTACCATAATTGCGGAATTGATTGATTACAGCTGTCGCGCACGCGATCACGGTGGCACAAAAAAACAGCCAAATACTGCTAGAAATGGATATCAGTGTGTACTCATGTAAAATACCTCAATTTTGCCGTCATTTGTGACTTTCCCGATCGTTGGTAGGCTTTCAAAACTGTTCTGCCGATTGAGACACATATAGTCAGTCCTGCGCATGCGCGAGAACTTAGAAATTTTTCTTGCTCATAGGCATCGCCATTGCGCATGCGCGAATCAATATGGGGGCATCTAATGCGCAGAAGTGGACTGATAGTTATAAACAGCCACCCCTACAGTAGAGGCAACTCTTATTCGAACAAAAACCAGTGGCAATTCCCCAAAAAACCCAGGAAACACCCAGGTACATTCTGAATACATGCCTTTAACTTTCCTTAAACTAGCCCCAGCATTTCTGCATTGATTAATGGCCTATCAGATTAACAGCGGGGGTCCCTGGCAGTCCCATTCAAACTGAATTGGACTGCCAGGGATCCCTGCTGTGTTAATCCTATGGGTCGTTAGTCAATGCAGAAATGCTTTAAACGTGCCTCAAACTAGCCCAGAACATACCCAGCACATACCCAGCACATACCCAGAATGTAACCCGGCTAGTTTACAGCAAATGTTAGAATAAACGTTGCCTCTACTGTATGTGAATCTAAAGCCTTTATGATGGAAATGCAGGCAGAATGTAAGGTACTAGCCATGGAAACGGGCAAAGAGAATGCTGATCCTGTCATTACAGTCCTGGTATGCCACTAGTGCATGCAGAGTAGATAGAGAACCCCCTTATTATGTGATGCCAAGCAATGTGTCAAACAATGCAGTGATGAACAGAATTAAATAAAGTTAAATAAAAATATACATACATACGTGCTTATTTTATTCTAACAGGATGTTTATTATAATATACTTCACATATGCACACATTACATATACAATAAACCCGAAAGGGGTTCAAAGCTCCGGTATTGTAGTCACTAGTTTTTAGAGAATTATCAAATAATATTGAAATAGTATCGATCAATACCAAGAACCTGACTGCCAATACAGTGGGCATAGACAATGGCAAGACTGGTCAAGATGAGGAAACACAATAGGTTTATATAATCAGGGAAAGTAAAAGATAAAGATAAAATAATAGAACCAAGCAACCCAGACTAAATAAATGGAGTGAAGGTGAAGCCTTCATTGAGACTGTTTGGACTTCTTGGAAAAAAGGGGTTGAATGTCCTCGGGCGCGTCACTCTGCTTGCGGCTCCACAGCGTGTATTATATGCAAGGCAAAAGAGAGAGAGAAGGGCCACAGTGAAAAAAGACAGCTCAAAGTTTTGCACACTTTTTCATCAGGGTGGAGGGAAGGGGGGGGGGTGGTTGCGAGGGGTGAGAAAATAAAGACAAGGGATGGCTATTGTTAATTCAAATTTGTTGACTGGGGACACACTCACATTAAAACTCTCAAAACTTGAATTGGTATTTCTTTCTCTTTTTGTAGTAGGTGTCTTCAACAGATGTCTTCTCTTCTATGTGCAGGTAGATGGGTTGAGGCCGAGGAGATGCCTTCTAAAATCTTCCTTAGTAAAAAATAAAGGGAAAAAATAGTGCAATACAATTTATTAACGAATAAAAACTTGAGATTTAAAACTTACAAGCGACCGATCAATTCGAGCATAGGAAGGAGATGCCGCCAGGTTCCACAATTAATCCCTTTCTGGGCATTCAACCCCTTTTTTCCATTCAAATCCATACAGAGGTTGGTGAATAACCTCTGAAAGACTCAGGCAGCGAAATCACTCTGTGGAAAGGACTGGAACCACAAATTGAACAGTAGGCTAATCCCTTCTTTTTTGGCGCAAATTTTCCCCCTTTTTTTCCCTGTTTGGACTTCTTGTTTTTAATTTATAAATCCATTCTGCTTCGATACGAAGCAAAGATTGGTCAATATTACCACCTCTCATGGGACATTTGAGTTGATAGATGCCCATGAACTTAATGACATCTACGTTGCCATTGTGAAATTGTGTGACGTGTCTTGCAACAGAGTGTTTGATAGAATTAATATGTTCGAGAACACGTCTGCGTAGTTGTCTAGTTGTCTTACCAACGTATCTCTTACCACAATTACATGTGATAAGATAGATTACGTTGGTAGTCCGACAGTTAATAAAACTGTCCACACAATATTGTACGGTATCATCATCATTAGCAAATACTTTGGCAACGTTGATGTGTTTGCACGCTTTACAGCCCTGACAGCGGTACATCCCTTTAACCGGACTCAACCAGGTGGAACTCCTAGCCCACTGGAAATGGCTATTAACTAGTGAGTCCCTCAAATTCTGGGATCGCCTGCTGGTAATGGTAGGTCTAGGGCCTATAACCTTCACTAGATCAGCATCAGCCTGAAGGAGATGCCAATGCCCAGCAAAGATCTTTTCAATTGCCCACCATCTTTTGTTAAAGGTGCCAATGACTCTGATAGTGTTGTCTTTGGGTTTTTTGTTTTTTTTCCAGACAGAAGAGAATCTCTCTCACTGTGCAGCGCCCGGTGATAAGCCTTATTCAATGTTTTAATGTTGTACCCACGGCTGAGGAACCTTGAACGGAGTTCTTTGGATTGACTAATAAATTCTCCAATTGTTGAGCAGTTCCTCCGAAGGCGAAGATACTGCCCCGTGGGGCCCACTATTGCCAGCAGCTGCTCCTTGGCTTTATATAGCAGGCAATTGCTCCCTATCTTTGCTTGTGCAAAGTACTCTGTGCCTTGCTCTGCCTTTGAACCTGCTTTTTTGGATTCTTGCTTGAACCCGACTATCCTTGCCTGTCGCCTGCCTTGACTTTGGAACTGGACCTGACTATCCCTATATCCCAGGCCTCTGAATCCAGGCCAAGGTTGGTGTATTAATCAGCAGGCTTGAGGTGTTGATTAGATTGTGGTGTTATTGACAGTGATGGAGAATTTGGGTGAAAGGTGGAATTGAAAAGGGGAAATAGTATTAGTTCTGTTTTGGACATGTTACGCTTCAGTTAGTGGTGGAATATCCCGGAGGAGATTGCGGAGCGGCAGTTGGTGACATGGGAGAGGAGGAGGAGAAGTCAGGGGAGGAGAGGTGAAATTGTGTGTCATTGGCATAGAGATGATATGGAATGCCAAAAGATTGTATTAGTTTGCCAAGAGTACTGCTCCAGCTTTCAGAACCACATAGCTTGAGAAATTTTTAAACCGCCAATCAACTGGGAATTGGACTCGAGTCAGTCAAAACAGTGGGACACTTATCTTCTGAATAATAGTTTATTAATGGAAAGGGGAATCCGACACAGTGGCCCTAAAAATCAGGAGACCACAGATACAGTACTGTAGAAAGATAGACCTTGCTGTGCCAAAGTCCCAAAGAGTCACTTTAGTCACGGTGGCCCATGTACCAACTAAATTCTCACTGTTGTTGCCAGAACAGCGTTGGGAGTTCATGTAGAGTCATGTGTTTTAAACAATCGCAGGTCTGATACTTAAGGATGTAATTAGCGGGATACTTAGAAAGGATACTGATGCATTGTAGAAGCAATCCCCCAGGTGTGAACCCCAGCATACACGGATTCCCTTTCTCTAGTGAGGTATCACACATGGCTCTTATCCGCTGTCTCCCACAAGTGCTGTCCGGCTAGGCATTTGACGTGATGACACGGCAACGTGATGAAGTATGATAGGTTTGTGACAAACATCAACGCGTTTCTTACGATATAGATATAGACTACCCGACACCTCTGGAATGCCCTTCCCCTCAATATCCAACAAGTACCCTCTCTATCCACCTTTAAGACCCATATTAAAACACCTTAACAATGCATATGAGTAGCTCCGTGGCTGATACTTTATATCTTATACATAAACCGTGGCCCCCTGCAGATGCACTTACCAGAACACCTTCCTACTGTCTCTGTACGTTCTTCCTACCTACCAATTAGATTTCAGTTTTTAAATGCTGGTGACCTTTTTAATCCATTTCTAGAATGCAACATTGCACAAAGATACTGACAAGTGTTTAAAAAGAATGGCAAAAAGAACGATTCCTGCGCTCCTACCAATTAGGCTAAAATAAAATATTAATCTAATGAAAAGCCTAATTGGTAGGAGCGCAGGAATCGTTCTTTTTCTTTTCTATATGTAAGGCCTATCTTCTTACCAGCAGCCAACTTCTATAGGGAGGAGCGCGGTATTATGTACAGTCTTTCACATTAGGCTATGTCTCCTCCCTTTAGGAAAGAGCCCCTACCAATTTTCCAATTAGTACAGGTACAGTATATTACGCCCCAGTGTCAGTCTGCACATCACCCTCCAAGAGTAGGTGAATGTATAAGGCTGACAGACATATATGTAAGTTGTATTATATTCACACCAGGGAATTTGTGCACCCACAGTTTAGCTCCTATATTAAGGTAACTATGATACTGGCTTTGGCCAGCTTTTTATTGCACTACTCACAAAAGCATATGATTTATTTAACCCCTTTGGGGCTTTCTCACATTTTTCACCAGTCCATGGGACAATAATTACATATATTCAGTGTAGGTACCTGCACACGGGTATGCCTTGACGTGGCTTGCAGGCTTAAACGCTTTGGCCAAATGGTTTAACTAAATAACCATTATTCATGAGATTATTATTTTATTTTAGCTTAATTGGTAGCAGTGCAGGAATCGTTCTTTTTGTTTTTCTATAAGTAAGGCCCATCTTTTTACCAGCAGCAAACTTCTATAGGGAGGAGCGCAGTAATATGTACAGTATTTTAAAAAGAATGGAAGACATTGTTTTCAAACAATACGAGATACATTTTTATTTGTATTCAAGTAGGGTGGATAACTATTTTTAACATGAGAGATTTTGTTTTATTTCCATGATTTTTGCTAAGGATTCATCATAACATGCCTCTGGATTGAGCCAGTGACAGGATGAATATACGAGAATATAACGTAAAAAGTCTTACCTTTATATCTTAAAACTCTGCTCCAGTTCTAAGAAGCATTCATCATTTGTCTTTCATGAAGAGAAATGACAAAGCTGCAAAGTCAATTTATTGCACAGTGCATCTACTGTACACATATTTATAAGGAGAATGACAACTCAAGTTATAATCAGCTACAAGTTATATTTAACTACAAGTTATATTTAAGCCACAAGGAGTTTTCCATTTCCGAACACAGATGAGCAAGTAAAAAAAACAGAAAAACAGAAACTTGCGGTAGTCTAATCTTGGCTCTGTCACCATGAATGTAGTCAACACATTTTTTCTATAACCTTCCAGTGCCCTCTGGTTCATTACAATTCTGCACAGAGACTTAGTTAGAGTACTAGGATTGGACCAGAAAATCATGAGGCGTTGGAGGCAGGTTGTCACTACTAGGATTCCTGTCTATTTTACATCTTTCAATGTTGTGTTTTCTGTAATTTCCCCTCCCCTGGAATCTGATTACACTTGGATAGAAAAAAAAAGCTTTTCTGAAAAGAAAATAATTTTACTTTTTATCAAATGCAGCCCTGGTTCCCCCACAACTAAAGGGGTACTGCCATTACCTGCTGGCTCACAGAAGGCCTGAGCCTCCACCACTGGGAGCCTGGGGTGATTGGGTGTCAACCTCAGTGCAGCGCCTCCACCTGAAAGGGATCCTAACGCAGTAGGATAAGCACCTCCCAGGAACAATACCAGTAAAACACACACACATATATATATATTTATATACTGTATATATGTATCAACCTTTACTGTACACAATAATATCGGTACCCTGTACCACACGGTAATATAGGCCCCCAACCTGATACCACCAATGAGTGTCCCCAAAGTACATTGGGTGCTAAGCACCAATACCTTGATGTCCAGCACCTCCAGCAGGCTAACAAATGAGGATCCACTGATCCAGTGATGTCGTCATCCGTGGTGGCATCCATCTCTAGGTTGGGTGACCTCCGGTAGGAGGGTCCCCACCTTTTAGAGTCTCTGTACTTAGAGGTGGTCTGGTCCCAGACCACAGGCCTCAATCACTGCATGGGAAAAAAATGGGGAGTGAACCCCAGTGGGTCCGATGCTACAATACCACGTATAGCCAATGTGTGAAACCTACGGCCAATGTACAGTCCTAAAGGGAAGGGATCTCATAACAAATGAAAAAATATATAATGATGATGGGTAATAAGGAGGGGTGCATATAATGGCCTTATACCGGATCAGGAGCTATAATACAGAGTGGATGAAAGAGATACGAAGAGGCACGTCCACAGATGCGCCGCTCGTAAACTCACATAATCTCCCAGATTGCTGCCTTAGCCGACCGATATCCTTGCTACCCCTCGAGCCGGTCTGTGCTTGCGGTTACTGGTGAGAACGCCGTCTCCTGTATGAATGGAGGGCTGTAACCCGGATATGTCCCAGCATGCCAAGCACTACCGCGCAGTACGGAATTCAAACCGATGGCGCCGCCAATCACGCTGATTAAATCTTCTTTGCTATAATTATGAGATCCCTGCGTGCTCCATCCGATAGGAGTATGATTGAGGAGTGAAGTAATGGATGGTCACTGCTCCCTTCAGCCAAACCATGTTTAAAGAAGTAAAATCAGCTTTATTAAGACAAAATGCTGAACATCACAGACAGGAACACTCTGATGCAGATTAATCTGATCCAGCCCTTTGGGCTTGTTCTGATTTGATTTAATTACCATCGGCTGAGCTGGTTTGCTCGGTCCAATTATATTGAGGCTACCTCTATTTAGGTCTGTTCGTTTGTCAGGGCTTTTACTCTTTGATAAAGTCCCATGTCGGGATGAAACGCGTCAGGGTGTTCCTGTCTGTGATGTTCAGCATTTTGTCTTAATAAAGCTGATTTTACTTCTTTAAACCTGGTTTGGCTGAAGGGAGCAGTGACCATCCATTACTTCACTCCTCAATCACTGCATGGCATCTTCCTCTGTGTCCCTGACTCTAATCAGTAAATGGGGAAGGGTCCCTATCTATGGGGGCTTCCCTAAAGCAACCACAACCTGAGTTGGGGCCTATCTGGGACCGGTATTACCTCTCATTTTTTACCAGACAGATGGGCAAAATACCGTTCTGTCCGGTTCAAAACCGCACACCTGGCAACCCTAGTCTCCATGGGTCACATTGAGACAGGATTCTTCATCTAGTACAATTATACTATACGTATCAGCAACTCTTATACAATCCACATGTAGTTTGAGTTGGACTGTGTTTTTAGTTTTAAAACACTACAGAGTGGTAAATGTGGGAAATATTGACATGAAGATTCCACCCTGCAGACATGTGTCTGTATATTCTATTAACAAGAATGTGAACAATTGCAGAGAATGAGCATTACATTGAACAATACCAGAAAATAAATGCGTTGAAATGTTAAATGGAAAAGAACCAATTAACCTATGATTTGACCAGTGAATAGGGCAGATGTTCATGGCATTTATAATGGGACCAAATATATATTGCTATTGGTTGTTATGGTATGTGCAGCTGAGCTACATTGTAATGCACAGCTGAATAGACTATTTTAATAGTATTCCGATCAAATTCATCTCAACCCATAGCGGGGACTTGGCTCACATAGTAGAATATGTTTCATTCAAAGGTTTATGTGCTGCAAGCACAGGGAGATGGGGGAAGTGTGGTTTGCATGGACTTTTGTTATGATGCGTTGAACTTTTGTTCAGGCATTCAACTCCCGGGATTTTCCAGCTGTCTGTCTTTTCTTAATTAAATTAACTCTGTCCAAACAATTTTAAAATTATTACTCAAACAGCGCCATTATCTTCCTAACTAAGAAACCTTTACGGTAAACCCTTTCCGTCTTATGAGTGGCAGAATCCTCAATTGCCCCAGAGAAGGCGTTCATCACAGCAATCAGGAAATTGAAAGCTAATAAAATCCAGGTGAACTCTGTATGAGACGAAGCACAGGTACGGCAGCAAAAAAAACCTGAGGATGAACCATTGGTAACTCCCAGCAAAAATAGAATTTATTCAGCTCACATGGACAGCTTAACAGATAAGGACACCTACGCGTTTCACGCCCCATGTGCTTTATCAAGGTGTAAGGAAACAGTATAAAACTTACATTTTTATAGCTGCCGGTGCCACTGGAGTGACGTCATTGGCCTGCGACCCCCGCACCATTGCTCCCTGGCTGTGACAACTATATACTTGTGAGGACTCACGTGCGCCTCCGCGCGGGTGCAACACACGCGCAGTCACTCGCGCTCCACTCCGGCACCCGTTGCCGGCTTCCTACAACCTCACACTCACGCGCACTTCCTTGCGCACTCTCGAGACACGCGGCACGCATGCGCGCACCCCATGTCGTGGGATTGGATTCCGGATCGCGTTGCGCATCATCAGTTCACGACACACACGTGATGCGCGCGCAACACTCCCAAGCGCCGTGTCAACAAAACTTAATCAAGTTCCATCACCATCACCTGCCTTTCTACTCCAACTCTATCGCTATCTCCGCGGTGGCCGCACCTCCACTCCACCCCCCTTGGGGATTGGCTCCTTCTGCCTATATATGCTCAGCTGTGACGCAGGCACTATGGCTGAGCATAGATTCTTGTTCCCTGTGCTTACCTATCCTGTGTATTAAATCTCCTGCCTTGCCTTGCTTGTGATTACCCGTGTACCGACCTGGCTTGACTTTGGACTTCTGCTTCTCTGGACTACTGACCTCGGCTATCCTCGACCCTCCACTACTCTCCTACCCTGACCACGGCTTTGTACCTTGAACATCCGGCTCTCTCCAAACCTGACCTCGGCCATAGTTCCTTCTACGCTCTGGACCTCTCCTACACTGACCTTGGCAAGTATAACAACAACCCTGACTTCTCCACCCTTGACCCGGCTACCAAGACTATTCTCTCCGGACTTGACCCCCGTGTCTGTGGCTGGTGTTTACCTATTCCCATCTCAGTACCGGGGTCTCGTCTTTTTTGTGGTGAGCACAGCGTAACAGTATGCTCAGCCACACAAACATAGACCCCGCTGAGGTGGGAGATATGGTGGCATCTCATGCTGCTATGTTCTCCAAACTCGAGAAGTACCTAGAGCAGTCTGACCGTTGTATGGACTACCTACAGAAGGACCTTCAGACCCTCTCAGTACAGGTGCAACAGTCTAACATACCCACCTTCTCTCCACCCCTGTCTCCTCCTCCTGCTTACCCCATGGCTTCGGAACCATGACTTCCCACTCCCAACCGGTACTCCGGAGATCCCATAGAGTGTCATGGTTTCCTTAACCAATGCTTTATCCAGTTTAAGATGATGCCTTCTAGATTCCTTACGCATCTGGGAGGGTCTGAGCCTTATTATTTTCTTTGTCAATTATTTCAACATTTATTCTTACACCTTGATATTGGGTTCACATTATAAACCTTTTTGGAAATGTAAACATGCAACAAGGACCTGCAGATATGCCATTTCAGAGACAGAGTTAATAACCTTATAAGGGAGGGGAGAGAGGGGAAAGGGGGGGAGGGGATGTATCAGATGCATCTGGAAGGGAGTGATTTTCTTTGGGGTCTTTGCATCTACGAAACATCTCCCTCAACCTTTCCTACATGACCAGCATCTGATCTCTCCAGCCCCCAGGCGACTGGAGTCAGGAACCACCATGGTAGGATCCAACAGCCCCTCAGTTGAGATTGTCAGCCTCCATCAGCATCAGGGTGGGTCTCACTGGGGGTGCCTCTGGTGGGTGATCAGGAGCAGCAGGCAGAAAATGTACGAGGTGAGAAACTCTGGGGGGGGTGGGGGGAAATCTCCAACATTGAATAGGGGGCATGTTCTCCCTAGCTCGTTAACAAAGTTCAGGGCATAAACCGTCAAAAGAGTTATGTCTTTTAGATTTTATTCTTTGCTTTTCAGTCTTGAGGGTTTTGATGTAAGTTTTCAGGTGGATTATTGGCTAGCCAGATGTTCCGAAGCTCGAGGGGTGCCCGTGTTATTGGCCACTCTTTGGTCTTTGGTTGTTCTTCTTGCATCTCTGGTACTGCAATACCCAGAGATCTCAGGAACAATGAGGATTCTTCAGGTCGTGAAATAGACATATCTCCCATTCTTGAGAACCACTAATATAAATGGTAACCCCCATCTGTAGCGCACTCCATGATCTTTTAATATTGTGTAGCCAGGTCCCCCTTCTGCTTGCAGACCCCCCCCCCCCTCCGGGTACTCACTGTGCGGCGGTCGGGATTAGATGCCGCCATTCGCGGGGAGGTGTGGGGGCATGTGCGTGCTCAGTGCGCTCTCCTCAGATGCGGCCGGTTGCCGGGGATGCGTGCGGCCGGTTGCTAGGGCCGCGGTCGGGTTGCGAGGTGCTCCCGGCGGTTTCCAGTGCAGGGCGCCGCCATGACAGTTCCTCGCACATGTGCAGACTGCCGATGCGACGGGAGGCCCTGGTTAGCTCGCGCATGCGCAGTACAAGCGCGCAACAACGCCACCAATGAGAGGAGGGCTCTAGATAGGGACTACAGGTCCCATGAGCCTTAGGGGACCCCAGTTGACACCAGGGAGCCAATAGGACTGTAGCATCTCCCTGGCGAAGGGATTTTAGATACATTTCACAGGGTTTTGAGCAGCACGTTAGTCAGGACCAGGACAAGCTAGGGGTAGGAGGTGAGTGCAGGGGTCAGTGACCCACTGCATTAGGCCAGCAGCCCCCTAGGTCCCAGTTAGGTCCTGAGCCACTGTGTAGCTTGTTGTGCTATAGGGACAGGCCCTAGATAGGGACACAGCTAATGGAGCAGTTTGCATAGTCAGGGACACAGCGCTGAAGCCGTGCAGCCCTGCGAGGTGGGTTCTGGGCTCAGAACGCCACCAAAGACACTGAGACTACGGTGATATTATCCACGCCAGAATTCACCCAACGCGGTGCGGAGGACGACGTCGGATCGGGTGGGAATCCCTGTCGTAGTCTGCAGAACCCGGGGTGGGAGCCCCGGGCAGGTATCATTCTTCAAGTGCACCAACACTGTACAGCAACACAAGAAGCATGCCTAAAGGGTGGGGGTATCACTTGGGGACACTTACGTGGAGAGTGGCCAAGGGCCTTGTATAGTGCGATTGGACACGGTGTGGGGATACACGGTGGTGGGAGCGGGGTGTATGTTATACCTTATCCAAAATGTAACGTTGAATGTTATGTACAGTAGAATATAAGTTATGCGCATATATGCAGTAAAGCCTGTCCTGTTTTACAACTGTGTGTTTACCGTGATTGTTTCCTGTGAGGGCTTCCTCCCACTTCGTTGGGATTCCTCCCAGGTGGAGGCATTGCACCACGAGATAATTATATGTATGTACCCCAGGCTCCCCGAGCGGAGGCTTAGGCTCCTGAGAGCCACTCAGGTATACACAGCAGTAGTAGAGTCTGTATTCACAGGGAATACCCGTTACAATTGCAAGGAGGGGTTTCATCTCTCTGCGTCTAGTGATTGTGACTCTCAAGAGATCACTGAATATTTGAACGGTTTCGTTTTCATATTGTAGGTCTCCTTTTCCTCTACTTACTGAGAGCTTTTCTTTTGCAGAGTAGGAGTGGAGTTTCACGATCACATCCTTACATCGTTTAGGGTCTTCGGAACTGATTCCCAGCGCTCGGTGTGCACGGTCCATCTCCAGGTCGTGCTCCTTCAAGTCAGGGACCGGCATGAGAATTTTTTTTTATCGGGTAAGCCTGAAGGGCATCCGGCAAGATTGATTCTGGAATATTTCTGATCCGCAAGTTTTGCCTGTGATCTCTGTTTTCTTGGTCTTCCAGAGAATCTTTCAGGGGATTGATTTTATGTCCTATTCTTATAATCTCGTTGTCTGCGGATGACTGAAGCTGGAGCGTTTCTTCCATTTTGGATTCTAGTCCATCTGTTCTCTGGGTCAGAATGTTTATGTCTGATTTTATTCCCTCTATAGCAGTTTTTAACTTGTCTTGAAATCCTTTCCTCATTCTGTTGAACAATGCTTCCATATATTCAGCAGTTTGCGTGCCCCCCATCATTTCAGCTAGCGGTTGCTCTTGGGCTGCCTCCGCGGGCGCACATGTCGCAGCGCCATCTTGGGAGTCTGTGCTGTTTTCTGCAGCAAGCTGTGATGCCGAAATGTAGCGGGAGACGCCCTTGCTCTGGGTCCGTTTTGCTTTCCCTGTCATCGCTTCTCTCCTTAGGAATAGTTTTCTGTAATAGTTTTTCACTTTTGGGTTGGATCATGCTTGTTTTTATTTATTGCATTTGGAGGCTCCTCTCCTAAGCGGCCATACTCGGTGACGTCACAGGAAGTCTCCCAATTAGAACATTTTTAATGATATAAATCATTCCGTACTGTTACGACTGTGTCTTTTCTCTGCAAATTGGTTTTTAGTTATGCAAATATTGCCTAGTGTATATACATGCGAAGACATGTATAGTTACTTCAGCCGCACCTTAGGTGGGATCGGGCTGGGTTTTTTTTGCAGTGGTGATAGTGTTGCCATGTCTCTGTCCCACCACACGGCCGCAAATCAGTGCTTCTGGAGACTTATCAGGCACCACAGGGATGGGGTCTGCTCCCCGCCGGTCTCCCTGGCCATCCCACAGCAGCGGGATGGAACTGATGTGTAGCTACTGAGCTGGCCTTGAAAGATTTAATAAATAAATGTGAATTTCTCATTATTGGTGTATGGATGGTAATCAATTTATTCAGTGTCGTTAAGGAGCTCCAGCTCTATGCGGCCATCTTGTAGCATGTCAGGCCACGTCCCCCTTCATATGATTTTTGACTGTCTTTATTTTATCCCCCCCCCTTGCGGATTGGAATATAATTTTTAAATATAGTACATGTAGCACTGTTTCCCCCTCCATCCTCTGGGAGATACACAGCTTCTGCTACCTAGTGTGTGGTGCGATACCTGTTAGGGTCAGGAGAGCTGAGCTGATCTGCGATAGTGTGGAGATCAGGACAGGCTTAGGTTCTTCCTCTGGTTCTTCTCGTGGTGCTTAGTGCCTCCAGCAGTAGTGGGCTCCAGGAAGTTTGGAGGTCAGCCCCCACTATTGCACTCTTTCCCCCTCAGCCCAAGGACTGATACTCAGACTGAGGTATATTAGAACAGGATCTTTATTTAGGCTGGCACTCACTGCAGTTCTTAATCACAGCGGTGCATGGTCTCAGAGGTCCCAGACCTTTGGATGGTGAAGGCCCTGATCTTACAGGCCTCTGTGGCTGAATCTGATGTTCCCCCAACCAAAGGCTGGGAGTGAGCACGCTCATCCTGCCATAAGAGAGACTCACAGCTCTATGCTTCCTCTCTCATCAAGAGCTCAAGCAGGACTCTCTCTAACTTGGTCACACCCTCATAGGAGACTCAAGAAGGGGTGGCTCATGGTCTATACCTATCCCTGATAGGCTTACACAGGCCATGAGTCACCACCTTACTTCTATCACTCATAAGAGGGCATAAGGGGGGGGGTCAAGAGCCCATAGATTTAACCTGTTAATGCCTGTAGCTAGCAGGACTTACATAACAGAGATAACAGGGTAAAGAAAGGTATAATGGGACATACCCTGTTATACTCTCCCCTGGGTGAAATTCCAAACGCCCTCTCTTGGGGTCCAAATTTTGTGCACCATCTTTCAGTCCAAGACCTGAAAGATAACACACATTTTTACATATACCATACAGATGATAATTACAAAGACCCACATCACCCACTGACTACAGTGATGAAATACATATGTATACTATTCTTAACTTGACCGGGTGTTGAACTATTTAAAATTCCTAGGATCCGGCTTCTTAACAGGCCATCCCTCAAAATCCTCCACCCAAACAGAGTATACCTTAGGGGCACCTGCTTGTTGGCAAACTTCCACTCTGTCCATATATATCCCGTTGATGATCCCCAGCAAGGACCTTGACACCCCGCAGCTTACCGACGCCAAGATCAGGTTCTCCATGCTCCTGCCTGACTCATCGTGTCCAGAGTGCAAGGGAGATAGATGTGCAGGAGATCAGATTGCGGCATCCAGTGGCCACACGGTGGGGGAGGGGGCCTAAGGACGCTACGATTGTACCTGGGAGCTGACACCGATGCTCTGTTCCTCCTGGGTCCCCCGTGGTTTGTGTCCTGGGTAGCCGGCCCCTCTTCCCTGGTTGTACTAAGCTTCCTCCACGCTCGCAGGTAGGGCAGTCGACTCCACGCTTTAAAGGCCCGGGTCGGCCATCTTGTAGCAGAAGACCCCGGACTGGTGCTTATTTTTAGGTGGATGCGTCCCGCCCGCCAGCAACCCCAGTCAGCGTAACGAGGAGCAATAGTAAGATGCCAGTCCACCCGCTCCACCAGCACCACAAACGAGTGCTCCGACCCCCTTCATTGTCCCCCTGTGCCTGCACCACTACAGCAGCATGGACAAGATGGCCGCTTTGTCTCCCTCTTCGGACCCTTTGTACCAGTCCCGCTCCAGTATTGATTTGCGGTGTAGCCGGGGGGGGGGGGGGGAGGAGGGTCTTGTTTTAGTTTTTTCCTCTGCACCCAACGCTTTTGTTTGAGATTCATTTTTATTATTTTCTTTATTTACTTTGTGTGACCGGGCAAGGGGAGCGCACAGAGCTTATCTGCTGTTCATCGTGGGTGTACAACCTCTCCCGCACTCGCTATGGCCAAGCTGAACGGAGTAGGGGAACCAGCCACTCACGCTTCTTTGTTTGGGTCTTGTCCCCTGCCGACCATCTCCTCTGTGGCATCCCATCCCGATGGATGCTCTCTGTCAGACAGGGGGGAGCTCGCCAGCTCTGAGTCTTGGTTGGGTCTCTGGTAAATATTGTTTGATTTGCTCAAGCTTTGGCTCTCAATGATAACCGATTCAGGTGCCATCTGATTTTTAATACATTTTGCTTTTTGGGCCAAATTAGAGCTAAGATTGCTCTGTATTAAAGATTTAGTTTGAGGCGCTTCAGACACTGCGGGAGTAGCGGATCTTCTGAGCTGAACCGCATTGATTTCAGCCTCTGGGACCCATACTTCCTGAGATACAGGCCCCTTTATGGGGTGCCAGTATCTCCTGCAATGTTAAAATCCGACGTGACCCACAGGATCATACTCATATGATGATGATAAGAGGGACTGGAGAGATCTGGTGATGATGATGATGGGGAGATATGATGATGAAGAGGGGGGCTGGAGGAGAACTGATGATGATGGGGAGATGTGCTGATGATAGGGACTTGGGGATTGAGGATGATGGGGACTGGGGGATATCTGATGATGATGAAGGGATCTGGGGGAATCTGATGATGATGAGAGGGACTGGAGGAGAGATGAGGGGAATTGTGGAGAGATGATGATGAGAGCTAGTTATGAGGGGGAGACCTGTTGATAATGAAGGGGAGAGCTGATGATGATGATGGGGAGAACTGATGATGATGGTGATGATGATGAGGAGGAGAGCTGATGGTAACAAGGAGGAGATATAATGATGGTGATAAGGGGGAGAGATAAGGAGGGGTGAGGAGGGATGATGATGATGAGAGAGACTATCAGGGAGAGGATGCCGGAATGGAGAAAAAAATTGCAGTCTGTATTAATATTAATGGGGCCCTGAAAAAATGTTTGCCCGGGGCCCGCGCATATCTAACTACGCCACAGCTCCTCCTGCTGCTGCCTTGCCTCCAGTGTAAGCAACCCCCCCACAAGTAACTTCCAAGCAGACCCAGCTTCTGCGGGGCACCAGAGGCCTCCCCCTCCAAGGTAAGGGTGGGTGTATGTTGAGGGGATGGAGTGAGGGGATGGAGTGAGGGGATGGAGTAAGGGGATGGAGTGAAGGGATGGAGTGTGCGGAGAAATGGGGGTGTGAGAGAGGGAGAGAAGAGATAGGGGTGAGCGAGGAGGGGAGATATACGGGTGAGCGAGAGAGGGGGGTTGTGCAAGGTCACCGATACTGGGGGAGGGGGAATCACTGGAAAATTTTGTCCTGGGCCCCAGGAAAGCTGTCTATAGTCCTGATCACAATTATAGAGCAAAATTGACAGAAGAAGCACCACTTTGTGCCTATATGAGCCAATGTATCAAACCATTTGCACTACCTATTAGCCTCATGTATCCGCTTGTGATTTAGATAGATAGTGTCAAAAGCAGTTCCATGATGCACAGATTATAATGAGATGTACCAATCTGTGTGCCTCTGTATTGACATAAAAAATCCACAAAGTTTAAGGAGGTGTTACTTTCTGGCTTCTAACAATCTTCACCAGGTGTAAGGAACTGTTTTACATTGATGCAACTCTGCTCCGAGATATGGTGCAATGTGTTAAATAACACTTTCTTTGCATCAAACTTGCCTTGATATATAACTCCCATTATCTTCAGAAATGTAATATTGTAACATGCCCTATTCATTAGATTTTGTTATTTATTCTAACACCTCCTCCTCTTCCATAGACAGAGGTCATTACACTCTGCTCATATTACTCGACCTCTCTGCACCATTTGACACCGTGGACCACCCTCTTCTCCTTCACATTCTCCATACCCTTGGTATTCGGAACAAAGCTCTATCCTGGATCTCATCCTACCTCTCCCTTCGTACTTTCAGTGTCTCTTCTGCTAACACCTCCTCCATTGATCTCTCTGTGGGGGTACCCCAGGGCTCTGTCATGGGACCTCTTCTCTTTTCTCTGTATACACTCTCTCTAGGTGACCTAATAACATCTTTTGGGTTTAATTATCACCTCTGTGCTGACAACACACAAATTTACTTTTCAACCCCTGACCTTACACCTGCTGTACAGACCAAAGTCTCAGAATGCCTCTCTGCGATATCATCCTGGATGGCCCTCCACCAACTTAAACTTAACATGACAAAAACAGAGCTCCTCATAGTTCCTCCTAAACCTGGCCTTACTACCTCCTTCCACATTACTGTTGGAAATACCATAATTCACCCAGTAGCCCAAGCACGCTGCCTAGGGGTCACACTCCACTCCTCTCTCACATTCTCCTCTCACATTCAAAATGTCTCTAAAACTTGTCACTTTTTCCTCCGCAATATTACAAAGATACGCCCTTTCCTCTGTTGAGCGACTGCTAAAACTCTGACTCAGGCCCTAATTCTCTCCCGTCTTGACTACTGTAACCTCCTGCTGTCCAGCCTTCTGTCTGTCTAGGCTTCTCCCCTGCTGAAATCGCTCTCCTGGCTTCCTATCAAATCCCGTATTACACACTCAATTCTCCTCCTCACTTTTAAAGCTTTACACTCTTCTGCCCCTCCTTACATTTCAGCCCTAATTTCTCTCTATGCACCATCCCAACTCTTGCATTCTGCTCAAGGATGTCTTCTCTCTACCCCCTTTGTATCTAAAGCCCTCTCCCACCTTAAACCTTTATCACTGACTGCCCCACATCTCTGAAATTCCCTTCCCCTCAAAACCCGACTAGCACCCTCTCTATCCACCTTTAAGACCCACCGTAAGACACACTTGCTTAAAGAAGCATATGAGTAGCACCGTAGATATTACTAGACACATTATACATAGAGCTTGGCCCCCTGCAGAAGCACTTACCAAAATTCCCTCCTCTTGTCTCTGTACGTTCCTCCTACATACCAATTAGATTGTAAGCTCCTCGGAGCAGGGACTCCTCTTCCTAAATGTTACGTTTATGTCTGAAGCACTTATTCCCATGACCAGTTATTTATATGATTACCACGTGTATTACTACTGTGAAGCACTATGTACATCAATGGCGCAATACAAATAAAGACATACAATACAATACATATCCACCACACACAAGGTGGATTACAACATGGACTAAAATGTCAACATCATAAAGAGAACTCAATACTTTTTCCCAGGTACCTATGATTTAGATATTAACAAAAGTTGACAAAAAAGAGAACACATTTTGCAATTTAGAACTACGTTCAGAGTCAGATAAAGGTCATACTAAGCCTAGGTGAGGCACCGGTTTTGGCCCCATTACACCTTGTGACCAAGGCGTCACAGAGAGAAAGACAGACACACACTGCGGCCAGCTTCAGTCTCACACTTGCACGTCTTGTTGCTGTTTTCGGGCTGGCGCCGAACTTGGCCACGTGCCAGCCGCATCTTCCCCGCATCCTTCCCCTCGTTCCCCTCCCCTCGCGACCTCTGCCTCTGCTTCTCCGGGTCCCCCTCTGCTTCCCACATCCCCCCTTACCCCGCCACCACCTTCGGGGAACCCTGGGCACGCACGCGCACACGCACCCTGGCACGCGTGACCGGCGGCACGCGGCGGGAAAAAAAAAACCAGCCGCGTCTGCCCGCACATTGCGGTGGCGGCCTCAGAAGACTCAGCTCGGCCGCCACTGTACAGAGGAGAATACAGAGATTGTCCCACACACATATACAGTACAGAGGAACACAGATAGACTGCTAGGCTTCGTGACATTAATGCATTTGATAAACCACTAGCTAAGTGCACAAAGGTGGACCCTGCTCAGCTAATGAGCAAATAAACGTACTAGAGGGGTGCTAAAGGGAATGGATACTACATATGAACAAAGGAGAAAAGAATCCCTATAGAAAGCACTCTACTTCTAATAATATAAAACAAATAAAGTTAAAACCTAAAGATGCTAGATGCTGAATAAATTCTGCCTATGCTGCATATGCTGCATGGATAACTCTGTGTGTCAGAAAGTTCCTTGTATTGCAGCAGTAATGATACTTAGATAGTTAGTTATAGTGATATACAAACTCCTTTCATGTAATGTAAGTGCTGGTCTGTGTCACTCTTATAAATGCACCAGTAAGATAATGTATCTCATAGAAAAACACTTTGTCCTCAGTGATACTAAATTACAGGTACTACTAAGAGGAGACAAAGAGCTCCTACTGTACATAAACATACTCCCCATTTGGTCGGGTGTACAGTATGTGAATAGATCCGTCCAAGGAGGCACAGATATCAGCAGATCTATAGTGCAGAACTGTACCATTCACCCTAAGCAGGGGGAAACTGTACCTGATGCACAAAAAAAGTCCACTATATGGACCAGAGGATTTGTGACTCATGAAGCTTGTAAAATAACCTTGTAGAGCAACCCCGCATCAGAGTAAACGCCAGCAGGTAATTTCACCAAAAGACCCTTCCGCTTCTGGTGTTGTTTCACGAGCATGCTAGCTAGTGCTAGTGGCTGCCTGCTGGGGCCCACAACTTAGTTTAACTTGTTAATTATTGTATTAAATAGATAAGACACCTAAGAGAGAACTCAGCTAATAGCACTCTGTAACTCAAAGTAGGTAAATTGTAGTATTAAAAATTCCTTTAATAGTAGTGTTTAAAATAAATGGGTGTACAAACAAGAGACAAAAAGGACTGTACTGTATATCCCAGTCAAGTCCTGTTATCACCAGGGTTAGGTTAAATGTAAACTGCTAGAATTAGCCTTTACTAGATAGCACACACATATATATGTATATATCTCACTCTATAACAATGTGTGTATAGGTTTCCTGGCACTCTGTCATACCTCCATTGTGATCCCCGTAGGGGAAAGTGCCAGAAGTAAATGAGGTTTATGCCCCTCCAAATCTGTTGCTGTAATCGTTAGGTTAGTTTACAGAGAAATAGTGTGTGCTTGTATAATAATACGACCCTAGTTATTGTAGATGATGTATTTTATGTACATGCAAGTTAACCCCTGGTTATTACAGGTATACACATTTAAAAATCCATGAATTGCATCTAGATAGAGGATCAGAAATACATCCAGACCTCTAACTGCTTGTGTGTTAAAAGCAGTGGTTCCGGGTGTTCCTGATCAGGTACGTCACATGCAGGCTCTTAAATCTGTCTTGCTGAATCGAGCTCCTCACAACAGATGAGGTTAAGTCTATGTGGTGTTTATAACCACTAACCACAAATCGCAGCCAATTACTAAAATATATATATATAATTGCTGGTGAGATAATAATCCAGGCTCGACGCGACAGGAGCAATTGCAATGTAGTCAGCCTTTGCCGATGACCGTTTCGCGCATGCGCGCTTTCTCAAGGCTGATAGGCTAGGGGGCGTGTGCGCTCCCTGCTCTCTTAATATACACCTTTTCATGTCCTAATTGGAGTTGCAAATTAACCCCATTGGTGCCATAACGCGGATTGTGCACTCTTTGTATATCCTACTGATAAGGTGAGTGTACAACAGTAAGTATATTGATTAGTAGATTGCCATCAACACGTGTGAATTCTGCAAATTGCATATATATGATCGGCATCTGAACCAAACAATTACAATGTTAAATACATAGACTGCTCAAAACATCTCAGGAAATAATAACATGTTAGTATATGTTGTGATGTCATAAATAATAACTGCGGTATACGGTGAATAAATATACCTATCTGCAGTAATAATCCTTCCTGTAAATGGAGCAATGTATATTTGCTGTTGTAATGGTCAGATTTATAAGTGCAGGTTCAGTTAAGTGAATATGGTGGAAACACTAGGACTCGGGGATTATGTGTAACAACATATACTTCCATATATCAAAAGATATTACTGATCTCTATCATATGCAATACTAAGCTATGATCCTGATAGCCCTAAGTATATGTTGTTACACATAATCCCTGAGTGCTAGAATTCACACGTATTGATGGCAATCTACTAATCAATATACTTAGTGTTGTATTATTAGCATAAATTAGAGAGTAGAGGTGTATTAGTACCTCAACAATCTAACTAGTAGCTCATTTGTCAAATGCACTCCTGGGCGGTTAAAACTTAGCATTTAATAGTTATCTTACTAAAATAAAATCTACATACAAGGTAATAATTATAAACACACAATGTAATTAAAAAGGAAGGGTGATGGGGAGGTAGGGTTGAACTACAGGTGTGTAGCAGAGATGAATTATTCTCAAATTAAATCTGGTCAACTGGGCTAGATAAACACCTAGAGTCACCTATTAATAATAGGGCATCAAGTCTCAGGATGACCACCACTTTTAAACTATGGCATCAGTTGCTGACATACATATGCTGTGTGGCATCCAGTGTAGAATACCGATCAAGCCAACCTATGATTGTTAAATGTAGCACCAAACAGTGATATATCTGTTGTAATATACTGATGTACAAATCACTGAAACATAATGTCAACACTGTAGGTATAACACAATCTTAGGTTGGTGGTACGTGGATTGACTCTACACAAGATGACAATACTATACACAGCATATAAATAAATTAATATAACTTCAACTGAATACCATAGTCACAAAAGTATGATATAGCATAGCACACTGCTGCAATGAATTAAGCCAGCACTTGAATAGAGTTGCATTTTCGGAGTATATAAAATAGGTCCTTAAAAGATAAGGGGTCATATTAGTAATTTAATTGTCACCTTGATGATAATTATGGATAATAAAGACAGCTGTGTGATGCTCTCAAACACCAGACAAATAAAAAGCTTATATAAGCAGAACTTGATTGAATGAAAAACACTTGTGAAATACCCTTTGCAGAAGTCTTGAAATACTGTACAGAACCCACACTTCTTCACTGTTATGATAAACAGATTTCCACAATTGATTTGAATATCTGGTACAGATTCCACTTGCATTGCGGTGAGAATCAACACATACACTGGCGACACACTTTATTCGAGCTCGGCTAGTCCCACGAATTCGGGTATACACGGGTGTATTGAGGTTTGTGACTGTTTTCTGCCCGAGTGCATTGAGGTATTTTCCAGGCAGGGATTGAAGCATTTTATTCCCGCTGGCTGCAATACTGCACAGTATATATACATATACTGCATTACAATTCATGAATTTATGCCATCTGGAAGACACGCGAAGCATTGCAGCCTATTAAATCCCAATCATTATCATTTAACAGATCAGCCGCCCGTCAGCCAGGCATGAACCCAGGCTGGGAAGGCAAACGCAATGGGGCTTGTCAGAGGTGAGGAGCGGCGCATTCCAGGTATCTGCCAGGTACATACTGGGTATTTGCTTGAATAAAGTGTGTCGGTGCAGTACTTGTGTTCAGTCACATAAACATTGTAGTGGATATGGTAGAAGTATATGAACAAGAGTATAATAACTCATGTTTGTGTGGTATAGTCCTTATAGAGCGTCCATCATTCCAGGGTATAGGTGTGCCTTCGTTTTCCAGCAGCTTGTAGATGAAGAGAATAGAAAAACAAAGCACTACTAGCACTAGTGCATAGGCGAATGAAGAGAATGCGTGCCCATAAAAAACAATTTATTGGTTCCAAATAAAACAGCTACATGGAGGGGTACACATCATTATCTTTTAAAATTCGAAAGAAGAATTTATTAATAAGCTTCTTGTTTGGCGACATAATACTTTACTCAAGAAAACTAGGCAAAATACAGATATATAAGAAAATTGAGAAAGTGTTTTTGAACGTGGCAACATACTGAGTTCCCATGTGTCACAGAAAGTTTAGTTAGATTAATACGTTTGACTAGAGGGGAGCCAGCTTTCTAAGTGAAGCTATTGAGGTAGACATAATCGGAATCTGAAGGGTTCATTATTATTTTATGAGTTAAGATGATTTATTTAAAAAAATATGAACAATGAATAATTAGACAGGTGGTTTATCTCAGCCAAACCAGCGAAGAATCTAAACCTTTCATGTTCTTCCTTAAATAATTAACGATTCAGCACTCATGTTAACCATGCTCCAAAAACTTCTTTATACAGTATCAACTAAATTTTAAACCACGTCTGTTAGCCTTGAATCGTGAGACATTTTATTAGAATTTTTCATAGTAAGAAAATGTCCAAAACTAGGTACAGTTGCTGAAAATCAAAGTGATAAGTAACTGTACATCTCTAAAACTATTTTGTTTAATATCTATACTATTACATTATGTATATATGTATGTATATCTTTATTTATATAATGCCATTTATGTACATAGCTCTTCACAGAAGTAATGCACGTGACATAATAACATAACACATACTGTAATTGGAATGTGTTGAGACATAAAAGTGATTAGGAAAAAGGAGTCCCTGCCCCAAAGGGCTTTCAATCTTAACCGTAATTAGGAAGAACATACAGAGACAGTAGGAGAGTGTTCTAGTAAGTGCGTCGACAAGAGGCCAAGGTCGATGTATGAGGCACTTTATATTAGTGTCAGCCCTGCAGCTACTCGTTATAAAGGTGGGCTTTTTACACCAATAGTTTTTTTTTTTAATTTTGGAAAAAAAGGGATCTAGGAAGATTAAGCTCATAGCCATCTTTGCAATTAACTACAGTAAACAGAGTTGAATGAAGACAATATCATGTTCTGCAAAACTATGTACAAACTGTTCTAGTTATTGCAGCTTTGCTTTTAAGTGCTTATCTAGTGATGTGCAAAAGTGTCCAAGTTTGGTTTGCACACATTTTCTGAGAGATTATGATTATATAGCAGGGTCCCCCCTGGTCCCCCTTACCTTTGCTGCTGCGGGGGCTCCCGGCGGCATCGGAGGCAGGGCGCCGCCACCTTGGTTGTGTCGTGTAGGTTAGCATATGCGCAGTAGTGACACGGCTGCCATTTTGGTAAAGGAGAAGTGGCAGCAGAGGCGCTTCATAGTGTAGGCATGGCCCACCATTGCGCATGCGCAGTTAGGGCAATGTGGCGGCCATTACAATGTTGTGCAGGCTCAGTGGAGAAGAGCGGCGGCCATTACAGATTGCACACGTGGCCCCAATAGGAAAGAGGGCAATGGAGGACTACAGCCCCCAGAGTGCTTAGAGGCAGACAGGTCACCTGACACCAGGGAGCCAATAAGGCTTACAGCTTTCCCTGAGAGGAAAGATACATTGTTGTGTGCTGCAGTGAGTTGGCAGAAGAAGCTGGACACAGACAGGGGAGGGTGGGTAAGTGTAGAGAGCAAGTGGCTCATACACTAGGCCAGACATTCCCCCTTAGGCCTCCTGTGAGCCTAACAGGTAAAGCACCACACCTGGTAATACATATAGATTCTCCTCATATGCACCCTATCTGCGATTGGGAGATGGAAATGGGTTACAATTATGTACAGCACTAGCTCCCCTATTCTATCTATCTTTCTATATATATAAAAGTCAAAAATTGTTTGTGGGTTTGTGGCCGGCTGGGCGGTTACATTGTAACACACTAACCCCGCCCCCAGTGATATCACGCGATGGCAAAGAACTACCTGCCCCAGTGACATCACGCGATGGCAAAGAACTATATAAAAAATTGTGTTTGTGGCTTAGCGAAGCGTTGGCGTATGGGAGCGTTGGCATATGGGAAACAAGCTTCTTCAAATCGGTGAAGGTACTTTCCCCACTCAGTCAGCATCAGGTGAAACAGGAGCGCCAAGGACCAGGGGGGGGGGAGGAACACCCCCCGCTACCACCTCCCCCCCACGCAGGCAGCGGGAGCGCCAGGGACCAGAGGTGGGGGGAGGGAAGGAACATGGCAGCCAGCCACGGGGACCGGGGGGGGGGAAGGAACACCCCCCGCTACCACCTCACACAGGCAGCCAGCCACGGGAACCGGGGGCAGGAGGGGGACACACCGCGCGAGCAGGGGGAGCAGCAACACACAGACACCCCCATTACTTACCCGTGCAGGTTTGAAGTCCTGGCAGCTCCATTCTGCGTTACGACTGGGTCAGTACACGTGGACATGAAATCCGGGGCAACGCCGGGTATATAAGTTAGTATATGAATAAAAACACAGGTCTGTATGGCAAATGTGATTGGTCTGTGAGATATGATGGTCCTGTTAAGGGACCAAAACGTTGGACCTTTGTGTTTCCACAGACCATCTATGAATAGGAGCTGTGAAGATTAAATTAATAGGAAAGTTTAGGTGCTAAACCATTCCTCCAAATAAGGTAAAGTGATTTAAAGGAAAACATGAGCCCGTCCACTCAGTTTGAACATGTACATTGTTATCAATAACATACGAATATAATGGATGGGAAAACAAATGACCAATGTTTCGGTCCAGCAGGGCGCATATAACCAGGGTTATGATGCATATTTATGTGTAGTTTCCTTGATACAAGCAGGGTTCCAGTAGAGATGGGTGAACTTTTCCCAAAAGTTTGCTGCAAAATTATTCACGTTAACTTTTGTTACATGAACTTTCATTTTCACAGCCTCTGCTATGCGCCAAAGATCACTCTGGTCTATAAAAAAAATTCTATTTGCTTATAACCCATTTGTGTTGGTTGGGCCTGGGTTTGTATTGGTAACTGCTGGCATTATACTGTATCCAGGTTTATGTACCCCTATGCTTAATACATAAATACATGATACCTTTTCATTATACCAGATCCCACTCTGGGTCCCGACCCAGTAATAAAACTCATGAACTGTCTCCTGAGCCACGAGGAATCTATGCTGAACCACCTGAACTCCTAGTATAGCAGTTGATAGAGATCTAAAAAAACATCAACCACTACGAGTGACCCCAGAACCATCAGTGCGGGACCAGTGGTTAACTGCCAGTAACTTACAACAACATCATGGTGCCGGCACTGCTCTGGTTAAGATTCTAGCCATCCACCCACCCGTGTCCGTCTACCTTAAGACACACTCAAGCGGTTCCACAGGAAAGATAGAGCACGACTCTGCTAACTGCAGACGTGTAGATCGACTGGCAACCGCAGTACCTTCCAAACAGTCTTATTCATAGCCAAGATCCTAGAGGTATACCACATAGCACTACTAGCTCGGTTACGGCTGTCTACCGCCAACAGTAGGGAACATTATCACAGCACCAGTACAGATCTAGTTAAAACTTCAGCCGTATAATTACCCATATACATCCACTTAAGACACAGTCAAATTCTGCAAAGGAATAGACAGAGCGTGGCTCTGTTAACCGAAAATGCACCGCCTAATTGGCAGCCGCAGCACTTACCGGGCAAACAGTCTTACCCACGGCCAGCATAAAATTGAAAACCCGCTCCGATCAGGGGTCTGTTTTCACTGCTTAATGAATGAACATTTTTAAACTATCAATAAGCAAAGAGGTTTAACATTAGATAGCAACATGTGTTGCCACTCCAACTATACTGTATGACACACAGATACAAACTATCTGGCTTTTGGATACAGTCCAGCATTATTTCCACTGCACCAGTAACACTTTGATCTGCCACCTATCTCCTAGTTACACTACAGGGGAGTTGTGCAGAACACTGGGGCTTTAACCCAGCCACTCCCCCCACCTCAGTCAGATAGCAGCGTACCATACATATACGTAATAGCTTACAATTTATAGCTTTGCTCACATGGAGATGAACACCCCCTGTTTTTAACCAATTCTGATATTTATGTCTAGAAGTACTGGCTAATTTTTGCTCCATGTTGAATTCCTTTTAAATATGACTATTCAAATTTGATTTGATATTTCGTTACAAATGACTCACTTGTTGAGGCTGTGTGCCCGACATTTGGATCTCTGCACCCTCTGTACACCCTAGTAACGTTTTGAATATCTTGGATATTTCCCAGGTAGCATCTCCCTATCTACTAATAAACTTCAGGATTCTGAGTGAGGTTACCCTCTCTTCACCTACTAGTATATTTAATTATTACTAATAATGACTTCTATATCAAGTTGTCTTGGGAACTTGAGTGCTTTACACAGTCTGCATTAGATTATACAATCATAGGTTTTTGGTATAATGTATTGTGACAGGGTAAATAAAAGCCACCAGTTATATGCCTGGAAAACCTATGTCTAGTCTGCAGTGCAGCACTGACTAGGTTAACTTCAGCTGGGAACCTCAGGACAATTAGTTGGATCCCAGCTGCCTAATCAAGGTGTGTTAAAACCCAGGCTATAGACACATGGATCTTGGTTGAAGTGGGATGGATTTTTTCAAAAGGTTCCTGCAGTTAAAGGGCCACACAAACACACACACACAAGAATGGAAGAAATGTTGAAAGAGTTTCTGTGTGAGCAAACCAGACAGCAGGGACAGTTAATGATGGAGCAGACCAAACAGCAGGGACTGTTAATGCAGGAACAGGCCCGGCTGCAAGTGGAGAAGGATGAAAGACTACAAGCAGCACAGGATGAACAGATTGCCAAGCTGCTGACCCAATTCCAAGGGTCTGCCAGTGCAGAACTAGCAAGCAGACCCCCTATACTCCTGAGGAAAATGGCTCCGAACGAGGATCTAGAGGCTTTTTTACTGACTTTTGAAAGAGTTGCCGAAGCTCAGGGCTGGGCTACAGATCGCTGGGCAACTGCTTTGGCCCCGCTCCTCATAGGAGAAGCCCAGGCCTCATATCAGGGTCTCCCAGCAGATCAGGAAATGGACTACCGACAAGTAAAAGCCGCCATACTGGATCGCTTAGGTCTGACCCCAGAGACTTACCGGCAGCAGTTCCGGAACATATTTGCCGTAAACTAGCCGGGTTACATTCTGGGTATGTGCTGGGTATTTGCTGGGTATGTTCTGGGCTAGTTTGAGGCACGTTTAAGGCATTTCTGCATTGACTAACGACCCATAGGATTAACACAGCAGGGATCCCTGGCAGTCCAATTCAGTTTTAATGGGACTGCCAGGGACCCCCTCTGTTAATCTGATAGGCCATTAATCAATGCAGAAATGCTGGGGCAAGTTTAAGGAAAGTTTAAGGCATGTATTCAGAATGTACCTGGGTGTTTCCTGGGTTTTTGGGGGAATTGCCACTGATTTTTGTTCGAATAAGAGTTGCCTCTACTGTACACCGCTAAGATGAGACCCCGGGTCCTCGCTCAGCGATTATTGGACTTATGTACGCGCTGGATGCAACCCGAGGAGTGCACTAAGGAGGCAATTCTTGAGCAGGTGGTTTTGGAACAATTTCTACAAATAATACCCCCTTCCGTATGCTCATGGGTAAAACGCCACGCTGCTTAAACCCTAGCTTTGGCGGTCCGACTCGTGGAGAACTTCCTTGGGGCTGAGCAGCAGGCGAGTGTCCTGGACCCGACTCCACCGGCACTTGCGGATGCCCAAAGAGGGAGGTCGGATCAACGGGGAACCTACGGCCCGTCACGGAACCGCCAAGTCCAACGGAAGGAGCAGTCGTTCCAGCAAGGACGGAGTCCAAATGCTGGTCCCCACCGAGACCCTCATCTCCTTCCGGATGTCGGCTCATCGCAAAATGAGAGGAACTTCCGAGGACGGCGCCCACAGGACCCACCAGATGCCTGGTCTCCAGTAACCGGTCCAGCGGAGCGCTATCCACAACCCCCTCCTGCGAGGGAACCCTCTCCATGTTCCGCCTGCGGAGAACAAGGCCACCGGTATATGGACTGTCCACAGATGGATTGTTCATTCAGCAGAACCGTCGCCTCGGCCTTTACTGGGGAAAATTACAAGCCCTGGTACCTTGTAGATTCGGGCTCTGGGAAAACTCTGGTCCTACAGGAACTGTTACCGCCCAAGGTGTGTTCTTTTGACTCCCCGTGGAGAATAGAATGTATAGACGGCGATGTAAAACGCTATCCGACGGCCAAAATCCGGCTACAGGTAAACGGTCAGGAGGCTTACCTCGAAGTTCAAGTCGCTCCTTGGCTCCCTGCCCCCATTGTGCTCAGTCGGGACTGGCCTTTCTTTTCGGACCTAATGGCCCCAGTCTTTCATGAGGAGCCTCCTTCTAGGGCTCAGGAGAACCCTGGCAAACTGTTCCCCTTCTCGGCAGACCTTTTCCAAGTAGACACCGGGTTCAAAAGACCCGGAAGCAAAGACGCTTGGACAAACAGGACTGGTTGCAGAAATCTGGGTCTCAAGGTGACCATTCTAGTAGTCAGAGGTCACAAGTGATGGCTGGGGATGGCCAAAGGGTCATCCCTTTGGCCCATATAGGCCCTGGAGATTTACCAGACCTGTACCTCCCTGACTTTCGCCAGAAGCAAAGGGAAGACCCAGTCCTTGCTAGACAGTATGACAAGGTGGTGAAAATTGATGAACAGATTTTAGATGCACAGGGGGTGATAGTATTCCCCCATTTTGAGCTTTCAAAGGATATCCTTTATAGGGTGAATAGGCAGACACAAACAGGGGAGGTCACCAGACAGATATTGGTTCCCAAGGCGTTTGTTAAATCTGTGTTCACTCTAGCCCATACTGTCGCTTGTGGTGGTCACCTGGGCAGGGATAAAACATTGGACCGTATTTCATCCCGATTCTATTGGCCAGGGATGCATAGTGATATTGCTAAGCTATGTGCAGCATGTCCGGAGTGCCAGCTAACTAGTCCAAAAGGACAAAAAACAGCCCCTTTGGTTCCTCTTCCCTTGGTGACAGTTCCCTTTGAGAGGATTGGGGTAGACTTGGTAGGACCTCTAGAACCTTCTGCGAAAGGGCACAGGTTTATCCTTGTAATAGTGGACTATGCGACAAGGTATCCTGAGGCGTTCCCCCTGAGAACAGCAACGGCGAAGCAAGTAGCCAACAAGTTGTTGGAACTGTTCTCACGGGTTGGACTTCCCCAGGTTATGTTGACAGACCAAAGTACAAATTTCATGGCTAAACTGATGCAGGATGTCTTAACGTTACTAGAGGTCAAGTCTGTTCGGACATCGGTCTACCATCCACAGACTGACGGATTGGTGGAAAGATTTAACCGAACTCTAAAAGGGATGCTGAGGAAATTTGTAGATTCAGAGAAGAGAGCCTGGGATGAACTTCTCCCTTTTCTGCTGTTTGCAGTGCGGGAAGTTCCCCAGGCCTCCACGGGATTCTCTCCATTTGAATTTCTCTATGGCCGCCAACCCCGGGGTATTCTAGACCTTCTAAAGGAGTCCTGGGAGGAACAGCAGTCCCCTTCTAAGAATACCCTGCAATATGAACTAGACCTTAGGAAGCGCCTAGATATGGTCGGCCATTTCGCCAGGGAGAATCTTAGATCAGCCTAGGACAGTCAGGAGAGACATTACAATCAGAATGCTCGCATGAGAGTGTTTCACCCAGGAGACCAGGTGATGTTATTGTTACCCAGTTGCGAGAGTAAACTCCTGGCCAAATGGCAGGGCCCATTCAAAGTACTCCGCCGTACGGGTGATGTGGATTACGAGATCGCTCAACCAGGGTCCAGGAAGGGTAAACAAATTTACCATGTGAACTTGCTGAAACCCTGGAAGATGCAGCGGTCTCTATTCATCCACCCGGTGGAGGAAGAAACGGACTTGGGTCCTCAGCCTCCACGGGAGAACATCGTGAGTGACGATAAAATCCCAATGGGTAAACAGTTGTCCTCTGAACAAAAAGGGGACTTGTTAGCAATAATTACACAATTCCAGGATGTTTTTTCTGACTTACCAGGAAAAACTAACTTAATTTCCCATGCAATCGAGACAGCACCCGTCCTTATAGGTTGCCTGAAAGTCGTAGGGCTCTGGTAGAGAAGGAGGTACAAGAAATGTTACACTTAGGAGTTATGGAGGAATCATGCAGTGAGTGGTGTAGTCCACTAATTATGGTCCCTAAACCCGATGGGAAGGTAAGATTTTGTGTGGACCTGCGAAAGATTAATGCGGTATCCAAGTTTGACGCATATCCGATGCCAAGGGTGGACGAATTAATTTACGCCCTTGGTAACGCGGAATATATATCCACGTTGGACTTGACAAAAGGATACTGGCAAATACCCTTAGAGGAAAAGTCCAAATGCAAAACAGCATTTGCCACTCCCATGGGTTTATACCAGTTTGTGACAATGCCATTTGGACTGCATGGAGCCCCAGCCAAATTTCAGAGACTCATGGATAAGGTGCTGAGGCCCCATAGGACTTATGCCGCAGCCTACCTAGATGACATTGTCATTTATAGTAAACACTGGCGGGCCCATCTAAATAGGCTGAAAGCGGTCCTCAAATCTCTAAGAGAGGCCGGGCTCACAGCCAACCCTAAGAAATGTGCTTTGGGTAAAGCGGAAACCAAATATTTAGGGTATGCAGTGGGAGGTGGAAAAGTAAGGCCACTAGCCGACAAGGTAGCTGCCCTGAAAGAAGTTCAGACCCCCCAAACAAAAACGCAGGTACGCTCTCTGCTGGGTTTAGCAGGGTACTACCGGCGGTTCATCCCCAACTATTCGGAAGTGGCAGCCCCTTTAACGGACCTCACAAAAAAGTGTGCCCTACACAAGTGGTGTGGTCAAGGGATTGTCAGAGAGCCTTTGAGGACATAAAAAGGTGTCTATCAGAGGGTCCCATCCTTAGAAGCCCAGACTTCAACAGCCCTTTAATAGTGCAAACAGATGCATCAGAGATAGGGCTAGGGGCAGTGTTGTCACAACAGTTTGAGGGAGTTGAACATCCTATCCTTTTCCTGAGTAGGAAATTGTTCCCAAGGGAAAAAAACTACTCAGTGATTGAGAAAGAGTGCCTCGCAGTAAAGTGGGCAATCGAGGCTTTGAGGCATTACCTGGCAGGAGTCCATTTTACTTTGGTGACGGATCATGCTCCACTGAAGTGGTTAAATAGCATGAAAGATTCCAATGCTAGATTGACTAGGTGGTATATGGCCCTCCAACCCTTCTCATTTGAGATTCAGCATAGGCCGGGAAAAGAGAACGCAAATGCTGACTTCTTTTCTAGAGAAGGGGTGGATGGTCGGGCTTCAGCCGTGCGTAGCCCCAGCCACACACTAACAGGGGAGGAATGTGACAGGGTAAATAAAAGCCACCAGTTATATGCCTGGAAAACCTATGTCTAGTCTGCAGTGCAGCACTGACTAGGTTAACTTCAGCTGGGAACCTCAGGACAATTAGTTGGATCCCAGCTGCCTAATCAAGGTGTGTTAAAACCCAGGCTATAGACACATGGATCTTGGTTGTTGATGAGAGAGGAGTAAGCTGCTGCTAAAGAGATTTCCTGATACAAGGTCTGATAAACAAAGTAACTGAATTATAAACTGTCTGTCTCCTGCTTAGAAAAGGGATTGCTGCCTGAGTTACACACTGTCTGCTAAAGAGAAACTGTTTCGTTTTGTTTTTGCTGAAGAAAAGCTATTTTTGTTTTGTGTGTTGTATATCTGTTAAGGCTAAATAAATAAGCCTTGGCAAGAAACCCACGTGTGTAGTTGCATGTACCCTGCAACATGTATATACAGATGTAGCCAGACTGTGCTTTCGGTGCCGCCAAATCTAAATCCCCAGTATTTATTTCCATGTTGTGGCTCTACAACCATGACTGCAAAATTGAGTTGTGCGACTGCTGTAGTACTCTGCAGTAACCATAAGTGCTGCTACTGTGCGCATGTGAGTCTTTAATCTAAATGCAATGTAACGCAATCGTTAGTCCCATAAAAAACTTCAGATGACTAAAAATAATTTTTAAAGTAGGACATTTTTATTAATAGTAAATTAGAGCTTAGAGATTGACATTGTATTATTTCACAATCTTCTTACAATAATACAACCTTCTTTAAAGGACTGTGTCTGTGTGCATGTGTGTTCTATGTAAACTCTATGGAACGCATATGCGTTTAATTGAATTTGTGCACATGCTTGGTACAGGTATTGCCAATTGAATTGCCTTAATTATCCATTTATACTAGATGTGAATTACCATAGGGACTTGACAATGGCTTCCTCCGGCTGACAGGTTATCTCCCACTGGGCTGGCGCCACTCTGGCTGGGGAGGCAGCAAAAGGCTCCAGTCTTTAGGTGGATACCTCCCTGGCCCGATCACGGCCCCTGGACACAATTTCCTTTGTCCCCCACACCTCTCATCCTCCCCAGTCCCAGTAGCAGCCTCTCTCTTTGGACATGCGGGGTTCCCAAAGGGTTTCTCAGCCCTGCATGCCTGTCTCTGGTGTAACTATAAAGCAGAGCCAAACATATTTTTAAGCTTTATTATATTTACACAACAGAAATAAGAGAGTCATCGTTAGAGGCTATGCAAGAGAATACATAGTACATTAAAACTGAGTAGCAAGATGGGAAGATGAGCCCCATTAAAGGACTGGCAAAGGCCAGGCTTAACCTTTATTATACTGGTCCCTGGGCCCCTTTTTGTCACAATGTCATTTGTTTTAGACATATATTTTTAGTGTGTCCCGTTTTTACTTCTATCTATATATATATATATATATATATATATATATATATATATATATATATATATATATATATATAGTGATACAATCACTGTCTCTAGGTGCTGCAATAAGGCAGCTATGGGACTTTCCAGCGTACAGAGAGTTCACTTCCCCTAGAGAAGCCAGCAGCACCTGCAAATTAATTAAGCAGGCTAAACTCCAGATTGCACATGGAGTTTTCAAAGTCATCACTACACACTGAGAGATACTTCGCAATATGATGTTCTCAATATGCTCATCTCTATCAAATGGCAACCGGATTTCATTCTAGTAACATGTGACGTAGCATCGCTGTATACTGTACATCCATTGATCACACTAAGGGACGTGAAGCCACCTGCACAGTTTTAAATCAAGATCAAAGTATGGCATCAGAACAAGTCAGATTTTTACTTGATAGTATCACTTTTATTCTTGAACATAATGTTTTTATCTTCAGCGCCATGGTATCGTCATGGGGACCAAGTTTGCGCCCAGTTATGCAAACCTGTTTATGAGTGTGTGGGAGGACAATACCATTTGGTCCCCCAACAGATTTGGCGCAGACTTGGTCCTCTGGCGGAGATATATCGACAATGTGTTTTTTATTTGGCGGGGTGGCGAAGAGAGTCTGAAACTGTTCATTGACTACATTAATCAGAATGATCAGAACCTCACATTCACGTCTCAGTGGAGTCAGTCAACGATAAATTTCCTCGACCTTACTATTTACATTGAGGGTGGTCTGATCAAAACCAAAACCTTCTTTAAAGAAGTGAACTGCAATAATTACCTCTTAAATAGCAGTAGCCACCATCGAAGATGGCTGTCAAACATCCCGTCGGGCCAATTCAGACGCATCAGGCTTAATTGCACGGATGATAGCGTCTTTAAAGAACAAGCAGGCCTTTTAGAAAACCGTTTTATTGAAAGGAATTACGATCGGGAACATTTAAATACTGCATTAACACAAGTCAGCCAAATCGATAGGACGACACTTTTAGCGACAAATTTTGAGATTCCGTTTTTAACTAAGTACAACCAAGACACAGATAAAATTTAAAAAAATCTTAAACGTCACTGGCACCTCTTAGAAAGTGATCCAGTTTTAAAAGAACACATACCGAAAAACCCAAGAATAATTTTTAGAAGGGCCGATAATATTAAAAGTCAACTTGCGCCAAGTGTTTTTAAATCCAGCACTAGTACTAAGAGCTCCTGGTGGAATGAAATTCTAGGCTTCCACAAGTGTCAAACAGGCAAAGCATGCCATTATGGATCAAAAGATAAAATGCATTTTAAATCCACAGTTACCGGTGAAGAATTTAAAATTAAACAGTTAATTAACTGCCGTTCAAGCTCTGTGGTGTATATGCTCGAATGCCCATGTGGTCTCCAGTATGTGGGTCGCACCAGTAGACCACTGCGCGTCTGCATACTGGAACACATGGGCAATATTAGGAAACAACTTCAAACTCACAGTGTACCTAAACATTTCCAAACAAAACACAATAGTGATGTGACAGGTCTGACGTACCGTGCTATCGAGCAAGTACCCCCTTGCTGGCGAGGTGGAGGCAGGCTGTTAAAACTTTCCCGTAAAGAAACATACTGGATTTATAAGCTTAAGACATTGTCCCCAGAAGGTCTTAATGCATATATTGACTTTGCTTCATTCTTATAAATTTGCCCTGTTCTTTTTCTTGTTTTATGTATGAGCCCCGTTTTTCAACCCATCCCCTCTTCACCCAAGCCTTTTAGTAATTTATTTATTTCAAGTACTGATTTTGTGCTTTAACAGTTTTAATTGGCAGTAACATCCTGTCACAGACATTTTGCCATATCATTATGTGCTTCATCATTATGTGCTTTAACAGTTTTTAATTGGCATTAACAACCTGCCACAGACACTTTGCCATATCACTTTGCTGCCCGTTTGCATTTGTACCCTGCACTTAGTGGCGCACGACACCCGTATGCTTCCGACCAGGACGTCACTGCGACTGACGTCATACTATTCAACGCATGCGCAGACGCCCCCCATGAATGTGATACCCAACGCCGCTCTACGCATGCGCACAACATGGCGCCGACTAACAGCATAACAGAATCTGCGCCTGAGAGAATCAATGTTTACAATCACTCCAGATGGACTACAGCCGAGTTGCCCAGCAGCGGAAATGTACATAAAGCTCCAGATTAGCCACGCTATGACCTGAACCTGACGAAGGAAATTGACTTTCCGAAAAGCGTAGTTCGAGGCATAGCGTGGAGCCCTTTTTGTCCTATCACTGTTCCCGTAGCCGTTTCCAGCCTCTGGAAAACAGCCCCGCACCCGGACACTGATAAGGGGACTTACTGCCACCAGAACTGGTTCCAGCCACAGAGACTGCATTATTGATGTAAGTCTTTGAGCTTTTAATTGCTTGTTCAATAAAATAATTTTCTTTTATTTTCCCGATTGCCTGATTACCACACCGAGTTCAAACTGCGTGACTGCAGATACAGCAATTTCAGCGGATCCCACGCTGTTTACCCCTGCCCTCATCACCTCTACTCACACAAGCCCGTGTGAGTTTATTTCATTTATATTTACACTTTAAGTGTAGCTGCAATCTCCATCCCTCCATTCATTTTGGATCTCTGTCTGTGTGTCCATTTTCCGTGTGTCACTGCAAGACACCCAGACCACAGATAAAGTCACCATCCACAGTGGACCACACGCTACAAACAGTTGCCCTAACTGTCATCACTCTCACAAGCCCGTGTGAGTGTATTCTCTTATTTATTCACTCTGGCTAATAACACCTTAGTGTGTTCTAGCTTCACGTGTTTACTCACTTTTTGACCCCCCCATTTGTGTGTGTCTCTTGTGTGTTACCACGGCTCATATGAGTCAGAACATACGGTTATTAGAAACTATCAGCAAGCGATCAACACAAGACAGTAACTGCTTCAGTAGATGACTCCACTTCGTGACCAGACCAAGAACATCAAAGACAACGCTGAGGGATCCTGCTCACATATGCCCGTGTGAGTATCTATAGTATTATCATCCCCCACCATACTGTTCATTTATTTATTTATTCATTTATGTTCTTTGCATGCGCTCATCTCCACTCTTTTCACTACACACTGAGAGAGACTGCTGTTCCCAGAGAAGGGGGACAGAGAAGAGTTCTCCCCAGCTGTGGAAGCTGGCACAGTCCCCTAGGCCCACTGGACGGTGTCGCGGAGACTGCTGGGACAGCCTGGGTCTTAATCCCAGGAAGAGGAAGGAAGGACGCGAGACCATGCTGAAGTGGGGATGTCCTGACCTTAACATTGGACTTACAGAGGAGAGATTCTCTGAGCTCTCGTGGAGCTGAGCTCCCCTAGGAATGAAGGACGTGAGACCATGCTGAAGCGGGGACGTCTGCTCCATAACCTTGGAATAACAGATAAGAGAAACACTATATTGCTGTCTGCAGAGACTGTATATGTTTAACTACAATAGTACCTGTTTTGGGGTGGTAACCAGCTTAGCTGTCCATCCAGTTAGTAAGGGCTGAAGCTGCATGTGTTGTTAAACGGAAGAAAAAACACAGCATACAACGCTAATAGTGAAGTATGTAATACAAAAATATATTAAAAGATTAAAGGTTCTGCGTACATCAAATAAACGTAATTCAGGCAATCAATGTGGCATAGTAATGGTTACCGCACGCTGGAACTGAAGACCGCAATTCCAAGTCTCAGCAAGTAACTTTTGTAACCTCAGCAGCGAAATCGTCCAATAGAACGGCATCCACAGACCTCCGTAGGATCAGGAACCGCTCAGGGCTATTATCCGTACGACAGTATGGACAGGAACCGATGATAGAGCCACAAGGTAAAGTCCAAAACTCGCTGTACCACCGGCGCCTCTGGTCACGTGACTCAGGCGCACTGGTCGCCTGCTGATGACGTGACTCACGCACAACCTTCTCCACACAGACTGGATATCGGTCACAATAGGCGCAATAGGACAGGAACTGAATAGCAGGCTCAGAATAACCGGCTCACATTGGGAGAAGCACAGATAAAACCAATATACAGCTACTTGGCATAATCCATCCAATGCGTTTCGTAGCAGACCGCTACTTCTTCAGGGAATCATTTCCCAGAATCCCTTGCTGCAGTGGGAGCACTGTATGTGAGGTGATAATGGTCGAAAGGCAGGGTTGCAGACCTGTCTAAGACATGTGAATGTGCTCACAAGTGATATTCTTTATTGGCTATATGCTAATGGTGGAGGTTTTCTGTTGCCTTTTTCACCCACCATAACTTAAAATGTATATGGTAAACCTACCCAGCCTAGAAATATTTCAAAGCAAATATAAACCAACCTCACACTGATGATACCCATCAAGGTTGAAACATGTCTGTGACTGGTTTGTACTTGCTTTGCTAGTCCCATACTGTGTTTAAAAGCGGTGTGAACGGCGATGCATCAGCTTAAATGGGCTCCATGTGAATGGATATTCCAGGCAAAAGGTGACACACTGTGTGCTCATTTGCATGTCATTTCCCAGAATCCCTTGCTCCAGTGGGAGCACAGTATGTGAGGTGATAATGGTTGAAAGGCAGGGTTGAAGACCTGTCTAAGACATGTGAATGTGCTCACAAGTGATATTCTTTATTGGATATATATACGAGAAATTCGCAGTTACGTGACGAAACGCGCTAGGGAGTGGAATTACATCACCACGCATGCGCATGACAGGCCGCATCGAGCGCGGATCAACATTGCGCCCAGCTACCATAGGAGACATTGTTTGAACTTCTAAAGTCTGGAGTCTTGCACAAGTTACCATCTTCCTGCAGCTTCAAGTGAGAGTTGGACTGCGGATCCTGGATGCTGACTGACCCGATTGGCGGTGATATATATCACGAATTGCCTTTTTTATTACTTTTTGTTACTGAATTTTCACCCCCCCTCCCTCCCCCTCCTTTCCAATGTACAATCTTACGCAATGGGGCGTGCGCTCTCTCTTCATATATATATATATATATATATATATATATATATATATATATATATATATATATATATATATATATATATATATATATATATAAATGTGTTACACAGATATCTAAAATCTTCTTCAACTTGATGCACAAAGACAAAATGATCTTCTGAATTCCAAAACATGTATTAGGACATAAATTATCAATACAAGGGATCTTGATACAGATGCAGTCTTTGGCTTCTATCGGCCACCAAGGACGCTCCGTAGGCAGTCCATTCCCTTTCTGTGGGCAAACTTGTGCCTCTCCGCGGCGTGCTGTCCTCTGCTATGGCATTTAAACTTACCAGCTTACCAGCGAATCGCACGTGAAATTTGAACGGGCCAGGCGTGTGAAGGGAGCTATGTGGGACCCGCAAACAAAGAGCGCCCTAACACAGTGCTCCATCTGTATGCATCCGTTGAAGTAAGGTGAAAAGACAATGCCTTCCTAGGCCCCAAACATACTGCTGCAGCTCCTGTAATGGAGGCCAAACCAGTACCCCATGAAGTTAAAAGTCACAACACTGCTTAGCTCTGGACCTAGGCAACAGAAAATAAAAGCATTGATTTATGCTAAAGAGAAGGCATAATAATGGCTACTCTAAGCTAATACCTAATACAACCAATAGATGGCATATAACAATATAACCAATGACTGTGAATACACCACTGGGTTAAACTGGTTATGTGTATCTGAATTAATATTTTAATTCTGTGAGCTTATTATAAGATATCGGTTTGGAATGAGGGCTGGTGCTGTGGAGAGAGGGAAGGGAGAAAGCTTATATGCTCCAATGTTATTTACTGTATCATAAGCATTCAGTGACTGAAAACCCTCACAACATTTGTTTGTTAAATGTGTGAGGCTGAAAGCAGGAATCCCACTTTCCTTTATTTTAGAGTTATATGAATGAAGCAGGGGGTCTCCGGAGCTGAATTCTGTAAATTTCAGCTCCAGGGACCCCATGCACCGGTGTGGGTTATTACATTGTAAAAGTGCCATTGACTTGAATGGTAGTTAATGAGAGATGGTTGTTCAATACCCCGCGGTGGCTCTTAGTGCATTTCTCCGAAATACTTTCAGAGATGAAATGAACCCATACCTAATTTCAAATGCACGTTAATGATAATCATGATATGGAGGACTCTAAAATAAAGCTCTATGTTTATAAACATCATAAACTGATTCCAACTCAATCTGAATGCTCTGCTTTTTCTTATGATCATAATAATTAAGAACAAAATAAATTAACTCTGGTGCAATTTTGCTAAATGTCTGAAATACTATTGAGGTGGACTTTGAGAAATCTCTGCTGGGTAAGTTTATTCAGTTGTTGGTAGCTGAAGATGCTAGGGAAAATGACACAGTTTAGCGCTAAATCCAAACAGGAAGTATCAATAATAGAAATGAACCAGTGTCTAAATATTAGTGAAAAAAACACGTTAGGTGACTGAAGTCCTGCAACCGGAGTGGCTCCTGTATTGTCCAAAATGCTTTTCAGTAATGTGCTGAAGAAAAAGTCCTCCTTGGTGCTGGTCCTCAGAGTGATTATGATGAACAGTGATATAAGGAAACAACCAAACATAAATCTGTGTAAACCTTCTAATTCAGAACATCTACTAAAACAAAATCACCACTTGTGCATTATGTGAAAACATAATCATATATAGAGAAGTTCTTAAGATAAGTGCCCTTTTGAATCCTCTCCAGGACTGTGACGGGAGCAGGTAACCAGGATATATAATAAACGTCAAGCCCGTTTGGTTATCCCTGCTCTGTGTATAAGGGTCCAAGAGAGTTAGCTCATGGGCCCAGTAACATTGTATTACTGCATTATACTGTCTGTAATAAAACAATTGTTTGTGTTTTCCCCTTTCCGGGCATGCAATCAAGCAGGGATTGCTAGTGTTTGAGTTTCAAGGGGGGGTGTGGGGGTGGGGGGTTGCGGAGGAACTGTTGACAGAATGTGCCTAGGAGGTTGGGGTCTTGAGTTATCTGTTCCCCAATAAATGTGCACAGGAATCATGCCTGATTCTTGGATACATGTAGGCTCATTGTCCCAGCAATACTTCCCCATGAAAACATAATCGCGATTCACCACTAAGGTACCCTGCTTCAGCACAGCTCAGAAAGGAGAATGAGGCACAGGGATAAATATGTATTCTTATAGCTGAGGGAATCCCTAGGTTAAGGGGGGTACCCCAGCTAGTGCTAAGGTGACCTACAACCAATATAGGGTTTGTGGGTGCCCCTCCGTGTATAAGGTTGGGGGTACTCTGAGAGTCCAAACTGAGTCAAAGGGAAAGTGTGCCCTGGACCCCAAGACTTCACCTAGGGTCCCACATAGCTGTTGGAGTTCCCTGAGACTCAGAGTGTATTAAAGTATATTTTAATATGATTTTACATTCGGAACCCGTGTCCAAACAGGCAGCCCGTGCAAACCCATAGGCGCCGGTATGTCTGCTGGACATCGGAGTTCAAAGCAGCCAGTGGATGCCCAGAGGTGTGAACGGCATTTGGTTAGCGGGGAAAGGCGGAGTACTAGGTCCGAAGATCAATGGCAGTCCTCCGAGGTGCCACTTGATCTACCAGACCTAAGGGCGCCTGCCCAGCAGGAGGCATTGGGATAACTGGGGGAGATGTGGCAGGCTTGCGCATGGACCTTGGCTATTTCAATTTTCCCGCTAACAAGTCTTTTCTACCTGGCTTGGCTCTGATTGGCTGCTCAAGAAAGTTCCCACATGCTGATTGGCTGTCTGGTCTGCTTCTATTTTATGAATGAATCAGAGAATACTATAAAAAGCCGTGAGCCAATCAGATGGTGTGTTCCCCTTGAGTCAGACCCGAAAGAGCGCGGGCGTGCTTTTCAAAGATGCTTTGTTTGTAATAGCAAAGTAACCGGCTTCGATTTCAATGTAAAAAATAGCTGAAGCGCTCAAATGCAGGTATATTAAACCAAAATAAGCCAAACCACTAAACCAGGGTACTAACAATTGATATAGTACCTAATGTGTAATAGTATGGGTACTATCCTCCTGAAGACAGGTGGTATATGGTACAAGCCCACTTACCATCATTCTCATTGGCAGGTTCCCCTGGAAAATATGCAAATACTTACATCCTGGTAGGGTAGGTAGGCAGGCTGTGCAGCTACTAAATGCAATACAGGGAAAAAGGAGACCAAAAGCGCACCAGCACAAAGGGCACTTTAATGTGACAAAAGACCCAACGCGTTTCGAACGTCACAGCGTTCTTTTTCAAGCTTCGATTTCAAGCCTGAAAAGCCTGCCCGACAGAGACATAGGGCCTCATGCAGAGAGCAGCGAATTTTAGAATTGGAGAGGGGGAAAAATTTTAGCTTTTTTGGAGAGTTTTTTTCTCCATATGCAGAAAGGGCAGAAAACTGCCTTTCTGCATATGGAGAGTTTCAACCAGCGCTATGAGCGCTGTTGAAACTGTTGGGAAAAAAATCGCGTTTTTTTTTTTCTTCTCCCTCTGGCCAGCCTCCTGCCAACTTTTTTTGGCGGAGGTAAATTGAGAATTTCTCTCCATGTTATTGGCGCGATCAGCCACTAGATGGCGATCGCGCCTTTCTGAATAGGGAATTTTTTTCAACTGGAGAAATTTACCTTCTCGCCGGTCGTGCAGCGAGTTTGAAAGGAAAAAAAAAAAAAAATGGCGCTTTTTTTAAAACTCGCCAGTACCTGCCTTTCTAAAGGCAGATTTTGCCAAAAAATGGCGCTTTCCACGATAACGCTGCTCTCTGCATGAGGCCCTAAGTACAGCATTTTGGGACCAAGTTCTCAGAAGAGAACGTAGCAGTGGCGTATGGAATTTTATGCCGATTTGGGTTCCAGGACATTCCGGGCTACGTCCCGGTCAGGGTAAAACTCTCCCAAAGCGTTCCCTGCACCTAGGAAAGTCTAGTTTTCAACCTCAAAGTAAGTGTGTCTTTTCATCTGTATTTTGTGTTTCACTGTATGTAAGCGAATTTATGCCGCATAAATGACAATTTATTTCTCTACCTTGTTTTGCTCAATGAATGATCCTGGTAAAAAGATGTAAATAACCTGGTCTCCTGTGACAAGGACTGAAATGGGGAAAGAAGTAGATAATGCACACTATTAAAACAAACTGCCTATGGTGATACCAAAATCAATGGAAATACACCTGAAGACCAATAAAGGTAAATGAATGGCAATGCTATAACATGAATACTTAGCTCCAAATGTCAGGGTACATGATGGCATGGATTATGTAGAAAAACAGAAATAATCCTCATGGTACAATAAAGTACAACAATTTATTACAACATAAAATAGAGAATCTAGTGGAATCTCACTCACAAATGTATGGATAAAAACGCGCATGTAAGTCAAATAAGATCAAGGTGCCGATGTCTTTGGCCCAGGACATAGTGAACTCAGCGTCGCTGAGCCGCGCTGAACAGATGCACAAAGCCCCTGCATCTGTTATCAGCGTGGCTATAGTTTCTCCCTCCGCATGCGTGCTGATGCGTGCAGAGGAGGAGAAAATTCCCCGAGAGCGGCAAGTTTGAAATTTGCCGCTCGGGGAAGCGGAGGAGCGGTCACGTGACCGCTCCCATCCAATGGGGCTGCAGCCGGTCCGCCATTGTTCACTACTGAGCAACCAGACCAGAGGCAGCACCGAGGTGTGTGTGTGTGTGTGTGTGTGAGAAAAACGGGCTGGTGCTGGTGCAGGGGGGGTGGGTGTGAAAAACGGGCTGGTGCAGGGGGGTGGGTGTGAAAAACGGGCTGGTGCTGGTGCAGGGGGTGGGTGAAAAACGGGCTGGGGCTGGTGCTGGTGCAGGGGGTGGGTGTGAAAAACGGGCTGGGGCTGGTGCTGGTGCAGGGGGGTGGGTGTGAAAAACGGGCTGGGGCTGGTGCTGGTGCAGGGGGGTGGGTGTGAAAAACGGGCTGGTGGTGGGGGGGGGCAAACAAAGTTGTGTGGTGGGGGGGAAGTGGTGGGGGTAGAGAGAGGAGGCAGAATGGAGAGAGAGGAGGCAGAAGGGGGAGAAGGGGGGCAGAAGGTAGAGAGAGTGGGGAGAAGGGAGAGAGAGGGGGGAGAAGGGGTGGGGGGAGAGGGTGAGGGGGGAGAGAGGAAGCAGGAGTGGGAGAGAGAGGAGGCAGAAGGGGGAGAAGGGGGGCAGAAGGGAGAGAGAGGGGGGCAGAAGGGAGAGAGAGGTGGGGAGAAGGGAGAGAGAAGGGGGAGAAGGGAGTGAAAGGGGGGGGGAGAAGGGAGAGAGGGGGGAGAAGAGAGTGAAAGGGGGGCAGAAGGGAGAGAGGGGGGGGAGAAGGGAGTGAGAGGGGGGGTGGAGGGAGAAGGGAGAAGGAGGGGGGAGGTATGAGGAGGGGAACCGGAGACACCAGGCAGGGTCAGGTGGGGACCGGAAGGAGTGTATGTATGTACAGCATAGCACCAACCACCCAGAAATGAGTGTGCGTGTGCATGTGCACGTGTGCATGTGCGCGTCTGTGTGCACGTCTGTGTGCGCGCGTGTGCGTATGTGAATATATGTATATGTGTGTGTGCGCGTCTGTGGGCGCGTCTGTGAATATATTTATCAAAGTTGCACAATGTTAATAAATCATTTATTCTCACAACATGTCTTTTTTTTTCCATTTTAAAAATATTATATAATATACACACCCACCCACACACACACACACAGGGTCCCCAGTGACACACAAACACACAGACCACTTCAAAGTGAGACACACACACACAGTGATACCCGCCTCCCAAGCGTGCTTGCTGTCTCCTCTGCCAGGACAGCAAAAAGCTCCTGGTAGAGCGAGCGGCAGCAAGCAAGAGCGAGCAGCAGCACCTAAGCGCTTACTATGTCCCAGGGATTTGGCATCAGGGGGGAGTTCAGCGCATTGTCTTCACTGCCTTGATGTCTGTATGCAGTGTGGAGTTTGTGCTGCCGAGTATCTGCCTGCTGTAGTGCAGTCCTCGATCTCTTCCTGGTTTGTGGATCAGCTCCATCCCACGTTTCAACGTTGTTGCACAATGACGTAATACACGCCACACAAAAGCAATTGGTGCCGCCCAGGAATCCTCCGCTGTCCTCTGGAGGTTTCTCCGAACACAGCTCTCCTCCTCTGACACGCTGCCAATGATCTCAACGCCTGTAAAACACACCATACGCGTTTCACGAGTACCAGCTCGCTTCCTCTGGTTAATGGTTGATAGGGAGATGGTAGTCCCTTATATACATTGTGCAATTAAGTACCATTTGATTATTACTACTTATTAATGGTAATCCCACTTCCAGGCTGGGTAGTCATACTGAACATATACAAAGACATGTTAGAAATATAAACACAAAACAGGTAATCTAATTGCATTATTCCTGTCATAACTTCCAAAAGCAGAAATTATTCTTTATTTAAATTGGAATAACTGAATGGTAAATTACCTAATGTTTAAACAATTTATGAATCACATTGCTTAAAAACGGAGTAGGGACTAAGAATAAGCAATTAATTGCTATATAAAACAGAATTTACAAATATTTTCTTTCATTTGAATAGCCAGCATTGAGCATATTGGCTCGATGGTGAAACAGGTGATACATTTGTTTAAGATATAGTCATGAATAAACTAATATTGGATAGGAAAGTGTGGAAGCACTAGATGACAGAAGTTGACCATAAATGATAGAGCTATACATAATACAACATTGTATTTCCATCAATCACAGAGGCTGATAATAGGAAACCATGTATTCTCTAAGAAAGGAGCCCAGATCGAAATCCAGATTGAGACCGAGGGGGGATAGATTTTTCAATGAATATATCCAATAGGTCTCACACTTGGAAATGTGATTCACTCTATTACCTCCCCTCCAATCTGGTTTGGGACATTCTATGCCTAGACATTTTAATCCCTCTTGGTCCTGATTATGGATTAATCGAAAATGGTTTGAAACACTGTGTGTCTTTAGACCTCTCTGTGTTGTAGGTCCTCTCAATGTACTGAAGCACATGGGCACTCAAGCATATAAATGATGAAACTGCTGTTACAGTTCATGAACGATTGCATTTTATATTCTACATTAGATCTAAATTTATCACTATTTGTTCTGTACTTACAGCCGTTGCAATTCGAATGTGGTCTTTCAGCCAACTAGCTTTACCATTGTTTTTTCTAAGGTAGCTAGGTGCTAGGTCCTGTTTAAGGTTAGGAGTGTTTCTAAATATAAGTTGAGGATGACTAGGGAGAATACTCCTCAGATTTTCATCCCTCATTCTCCTTATCTCTGGTGCCATCAAATTGTAGTCTGTTATGAATGGTATACGTGAGTTGGAAATCACGACATCGTTATTCTTAGCCTTAAACTGGACCATATCCTCCCTATTTAGTTCTTCCACCTTATCAAGGGCTATTTTAAGATCCCTTTCTTTATAATTTCTCTCAAGGAATTTAGTTTTTAACTCAGAGGCTTGCACATTAAATATCTATTTTTAAGAGCATTTAAACGGTATATAAACAGTGACGTTCCAAGACAATCCTGTCCCTTCCTCAGACCATACACAGGGACTGGATTGTCCTGAAATGTCACTATTTATATATCTGCTCTGATGTATTAAATACAGCAGAAGCGTTTTGAACTCCACTAAAAGTCTCCTGTGTGCTACTTCTACTTCCAATTTTCTACTATACTTATGTGGATCCAGCTTTGAAACGCCGGGTTCAACAGAGGGTGAGCATCAAGGAGGAAAAACATTTATAATATTTCTATAAGTACTAGTGTGCCACTTATATACTTGCCTTATACCTAGATGGATTAGGAACACCCCTCAGGGTCAATTCGCCCGTTTAAAAATAAATTGCTCGCAAAAAAGAGATATTTTAACTTGTTTATTCATGACCTTGAGGTTGGCATAGAGAGCAAAATCTCCATCTTTGCTGATGACACTAAATTGTATAATGTAGTAGAATCAGAGCAGGATGTAATTTCTCTCTAGATGAACTTGGCTAGAGTGGAAACTTGGGCAGCTAAATGGAAGATGAGATTGAATACAGATAAATGTAAGGTTATGCATTTGGGAACCAAGAATATACAGGCGACTTACTGTACAAATTAAATGAGGGAAAATTAAGAGAACCCTTGATGGAGAAGGATTTAAGAATGGTTTAAACGGGAGATGGATGGATGGAAGAGAAGTAAACACCTTGAATATGGAGTACAGTTTGGAGTACCACTCGATTAAAAAAAAATTTTGGAACTAGAAAAAGTGCAAAGAAGAGCCACCGAATTAATAAAAGGGATGGAAAATCTAACACAAGGAAAGGCTAGCTAATTTATATTTGTTTACGTTAGAAAACAGGCTATAAGAGGGGATATGATAACTATATACAAATATATTTGAGGACAACATAAGGAGCTTTCAAAAGTCATCCCGGAGACTTCCGGTGACGTCACCGTGAATGGAAGGGTAGGAAAAGAGCTCCCGACACCCTCCCCATAAAGATACCAGAATAGCACCCCAGACAGCGCAATTCCCCCCCAAAAAGTGCCCAGCACCCCTCCTAAAGTAGCCAGGCATGACGGGGAAGCAACAAAAAAAAACACAGAACCCCATTTCAAAGTTTTTCCAGCCGACTCAGCGCCTGATGAAGCCGGCCTCGGAATCACAAGATGGCGCCGAGGAGCACGAGCACGCCGTGGAGGCCGCGATGCTCACCCAAACAATCCCAGCCCAGCAGGAGCTCAACCCAGCATTTTTTGAGGCTCTTCTCCTCAAAATGCGGAGGGGATTCGTGGAAGACCTCGAGAAGGTCCTACGGGATATAAGATCAGACCTCAGCACACTAACCGTGCGAACAGAAGCAGTGGAAGCGCAAATCTCCATGATCGCGGACACCCACTTTAACCTAGAGGACGACATAACCAGAATGGGACATGAGATTGCTGCCCTCAAGAACACTATAGAGGACCACGAGAACAGGGATCGTAGGCAGAACCTGCGATTCAGGGGGATCCCTGAAGCAGTCACACCTGAATCCCTCCAGTCTTACCTCAGAAAGATGTTCCTGAAACTTGTCCCCGACCTCACCGAACATGAACTACAGCTGAATAGGGCACACAGGGCCCTCGGTCCCAAATCGCCCGACCCTAACCGCCCCAGAGACGTGATAGTGAAATATCACGTGTACACGGCAAAAGAAAAAATCTCCGCGGCTGCGAGAAGAGCGGGGGATGTCAAAATGGACGACTGCACGATCCAGATATTCAGTGACTTATCCCGGTCAACAGTCCTGAAGAGATTGGGGATGAAGCCTCTCACAGCCCTCCTCAGGGACCGCAGAATCTCCTACCGCTGGGGCTTCCCCTTTAAACTTATTGTCCCGAGGAACGGTCGATTTTACACCATCTCCGACCCGGAGGATATCAATGACTTCCTCAAAGCTATCGGCATCACCCCCCCAAGAGGGGAAGAAAGAGAGTTGCGTCCCCCCCGAGCAGCACGACCCGAACCTGCCGAAACACCCAGAGCCTCAGAAAGACTCGCTAGCCAAAAGACTCACTGAGCCACAAGACCTGCAACGCAGCTCCTGGACGGCCCGGATGTCTCTACGTTCCTGTCGAGCTTCATCCCTGCCTGACACCCACCCCACCCACACTATCTCTCCCTAACAGTACCCCCTAACCCACTTAAACGAAGGCCCACCAGGGGTGACCCCCCTCCCCTTTCTCCCCCCCTCTCTCTCTCTCCCCTCCCCCCTTGACCCTTGCCTCTCCCCCCCACCCTCTCCCCCCACGCTCCTTACCCCCTCCCCCCCCGCTTCCTACCTCTCCCCCCCTCCTCCCACCCCTCTCCTTACCTCTCTCCTTCCGTCCCCCCCTGCATCGACACCCGTCACGAACCAGCGGACGCCCGACCTCCATCACAGACCAGAGGTCCTTGTGGAACGACGGTCGGAAGACAGCGCCGAAGATCCCTCCGTCTGCGAGACCTGCCCAAGATGAACCGAGGGCCGCTGCCCGCTACGTCGCCACCACCAACGGTCTTCTCCCCCGGCGAGGAGGGGGGCCTTAAAGGGCCAAAGCCGTGGAGCTGTCCCAACGAGGAACGACCCCCCCCCCACCCTGACCTCACGACCCCTAACGAAGGGGAATCCGCATCTCCAGGATTACTACAAAGGCAGAGACACAAGCCCAACAAACTTCCCGCGGACGTTTGTCACCCCCCGCTGCAAGCCGCGGAACTCAGGTCGTATAACTACAGCTGTCTTCCCCCCCTGCCCCCCTTCACACTACCCCCTCGATAGAGATTTAGAGCCACCCCCCACCCCCCCTCGCACCCAACCCCAAACTCGCCACAAGCGGTCCATATATACTCACCACATCAGCCCCAGAGATACACCCAAGGGGTCTCTAGAACATTACAAACTGTCAGCATCTACTCAAGGGCCCTTACTTCAGCCTCACCCTCCCCCACATGCCCCCTGCACCCCCGGACCCGAGAGGTCAACCGGAACTGTTGCAAGAATCTCACAAACCCCTCAAGGGCTTGAGACGCTGAAATATAACTCACACTGACAGGCCTGTTAATCAATATATATGTTTAAGGTCTACCATCAATGCTCCTTCCCACTTCCCCTCCCCCCCTCCCTCTTTCCCTCCTCTCCCCTCCCCCCCTTCCCTCCCCCTGTCCCCCCCCCCTGCTATCCTCCTCTCTCCCTCCCTCCCCCCCCTCCTCTCTCCCTCCCTCCCCCCTCCCTTTACCCCCCCCACCCAAGGTGTATTTAAAACACAGAAAACGAATGTTCCCCACTGTACTGCAACCCCATATGCCTAATCATAGCCCAATAGATAGGACAAATAACCTGTACCAGGTGTGAATAATTATGAAAGTGATGGACCAGCACTGCCCTTGTCCTCTCTCCCCCCCCTCCCTGTAGACCCCCCCCCCTCTCCTCCCTCCTCCCTCCCCCTCCTCCCCCCATCCCCCCCCGATTGCATTGAAGATGTAGAATAAAAGCGTTGACCAATGTATTGAATTTGTTTGTACAAAACCACAGCTTAACATGATGTAAACCAAAATGTTGGGAAATAAGAACGTTTACAGAGAAATGGCACTATCACCACCCACCCTCGTAAGCCCCCCCCCTCCCGTCCCCTCTCCCCCCCTCCCCCTTCCCCCCACCCACCCTCCCCCCACCCCCTTCCCCCCCTCCCCCCCTCCCCCTTCCCCCCACCCACCCTCCCCCCTCCCCCTTCCCCCCCTCCCCCCACCCCCGTCCCCCCCCTCCGCTCCCCACACCCACCGCCATAAGATTCTACACGGCACTAAAGAAGCAGAAAATGAATGTTAATTAAGGTGTTGCCAACCCACAGCTCAATATGTTGTATATCTAATGGATGAGAAACAAGCCCCATTAGAACGCTGCAGAAATAACGCCACCCACCCACAAACGCCCTCCCCCCCCCTCCCCGCCTCCCCCCCACTCCCCCCCTCCCTTATAGAATGTATGAAGGACGCGGAAAACAAATATGGGTCACTACACTGAAATCCAATGTGTCTAACCACAGTCTAACATGTTGTACAATTATTCTGTAATAGCTGAGAACCGTTATGAAACCGATGCAGAAGCGCCCCCCCTCCCCCCCTCCCCCTCCTCCCCAGAATGTCCCCAGGCCCCCCACCCCACCCCCCCCCCCCCCAGGCGTTCCCCACGCTTATCGTCAATAGACGCTATACAGCAATGAAGATGTAGCAAATGAATGTTGTTCAAAGTGTTGATACTCCATATGCAAAATAGCAGCTCAATAGGTTGTTTAAATAACTGATGGGAGATAGGACCGGCTAGGTGGTTGTTGAAGTAACACCACTCTCCCATGAATGCCCCAAACCCCCCCCCCAAGTTATCCCGCAGTTGGGAATACCAGTTGCTCTCCTGAGCTCAACCCCCTCCCCCCCAGTCAAGCTAAACAGGGAGGGTGTCAGACCTCCCAACCTGGAAGTGCCCCATGATTGGCGCTCCGGAAGGATCTCCAGGGGATCTAATCCCCATTTCCTTGACACAACGGTGCCAAAGGAAAATACAATTGGGCTCCCCGAAAGCCCACTTCTTTCTCTTCTTATGTGTGTCTCCCCCCCCTAACCCGCCCCACCCAATCCCCCTCCACCATACCCCTCTCTGACTCCCCACATTAGCATGGACCGTAAAGCAGATAACAAATCCATCAGCCCTACCCCTAGCAGGGAACCAGCCCCCCCGTCATGGGAAAATTACGGGGCCCAGACCCCCCAACCCTGGGAGAAAACCACCTCCATAATGTCGTCAATGAAAATTACCTCCCTCAACGTTAAGAGCCTCAACTCAGTCAAGAAACGTAAACTAGCGCTACAGGAACTCAAAAAAACCAAGACTGACATTATCTGTATTCAAGAGACCCATTTTAATTCTAATGACCCCCCCAACACGTTCAAACAGGCCTTTTCCCAGGCCTTCTACGCTTCCTCCCCCCTTAAGAAAAGGGGAGTCGCCATTTTGATAAAAAATAATGTCTCATTTGCCCCCACTAGTATATCCCGAGACCCAGAGGGACGCTATCTACTCATTCAGGGATCCCTATCGGGAAACCCCATTTCCATAATCAATATTTACGCCCCCAACGAAAATCAGGTACAATTTATTCAGGATCTCTTGGAATCCCTGGACCAATCTATACTCGCCTCATTACTAGTAGTCGGGGACTTCAATATGGTTCTGTCGCCAGAGCAGGACAAATCTAGTTTGCCCTCCTCTCAACACACAGCCCAGACCCAGCAAAAGGCGAAAAGGTTCAGAGAGATCTTACAGAGCTTTTCCCTCACGGATATTTGGAGGGCCCAGCACGTAGGCCAGAGGGACTACACGTTCTTCTCGGCCCCACATCAATCCTACTCGCGGATCGACTATTTGCTAGGTACCACAAATGTTCTCCAGGCGGCCTCCCACTCCAATATAGGCCCGATTACATGGTCTGACCACGCCCCGGTCAATTTAACCCTCTCCCTACCTTTTGTAAAGAACTCCTCCTATAACTGGAAACTAAATGACTCCCTCCTTAACGACCCACAAATTGTAGAAACAATCCAGCACAAATTAACCTCATTCTTTGAATTAAACAAAGGGTCGGTCTCCGCAGCGTCAACGTTGAGGGAAGCCCACAAAGCAATAATCAGAGGCGACCTAATCTCCCTAGCATCCTATAAGAAAAAATCTAAACTAAAAGCACAAAAGGCGCTAACTGACAAAATAATTACCCTCGAACAACAACACAAAAAGGCCCCCTCCAAAAGGTTACTCAGAACACTTGACAAAACAAGAGCTGAGCTAAAACAATCCCAATTGGAAGAGGTGGAGAGAGAGCTTAAATGGACCAATCAGAGGTTTTATGATAGGGGCAATAAGGCCGACAAACTCTTAGCGTCAAAACTAAGAGGTATAAAAGCAAGAGCCCAGATCACAAGAATCCGCACTAAAGGCGGCCACACTACTTATGTGGAAAAAGAAATCGCCCAAGAATTTGCAAACTACTACACGGAGCTTTACAATCTCCATCCCCCCAACCAAGACCCAGTAGCTGTAGACTCTGCCTCGCAATTTCTGGCGAGATGCAACCTACCCTCTCTTACTGACGAAGAGCTCAAAGTCCTGAACCATAAAATCACTCAGGAGGAACTGGCGCAAGCCATAAGCACCCTTAAGATAACCAAAACCCCTGGCCCTGACGGCTTTTCAAACGCTTATTATAAAAAATTTAGATTGTCTCTTTCCCCCTTTCCACTTGATATGTTCAACTCCTTCCTAGAGGGAGACCCGATCCCGGGCACAATTTCTGCTGCCAATTTAGCTATTATTCATAAGGAAGGAAGGGACCCGCTGCAATGCGGTAACTACAGACCAATCTCCCTGCTTAACACAGACCTAAAACTCTTTAGCAAGATCCTCGCAAACAGGCTAAATCCTATTCTCCCCAGACTAATTCATATAGACCAAGTGGGTTTCGTGTCAGGAAGACAGGCCTCTGACAACACCCGTAAAATTATCAATATCATCGACCACGTGCATCTCAATAAACTCCAGGCCATAATTCTTAGTCTAGACGCCGAGAAGGCCTTTGACCGGATCAAATGGTCCTTCCTTGATCAAACAATGATTACATTCGGTTTCTCAGGCCCGTTCCTCGAGGGTGTCCGAGCACAATACCAGAACCCCACTGCGTATTTAAAACTACCAGGAGGACATTCCAGCCCGATCCACATAAGAAACGGAACCAGGCAGGGTTGCCCCCTATCCCCACTGCTTTTCACAATCTCAATCGAACCACTAGCAGCCCAAGTCAGAGCTGACCCAGATATCACAGGCATAAACATAGCCGACAAACACTATAAAATATCCCTTTTCGCGGATGACGTCATTCTGACCTTAGCTGACCCACATATCTCCCTCCCTAACCTGCAGAAACTGCTAGACCAATTTAGTCAGGTCTCAGATTATAAGATAAATATGGACAAATCCGAAGCACTGAATATATCCCTCCCCGAACCCACATGGAGACTTCTCCAATCAAACTACAAATATAAGTGGAACTCCACCCACATAAAATACTTAGGGATAAAAATTACTAGAATGTACACCTCGCTGTACAAAACTAACTACCCCCCTCTATTTAGCCAAATCAAGAGAGACCTAGAAGCTTGGAACACATACCAGATTTCCTGGTTTGGCAGAATCGTCTCCGCTAAAATGAATATCCTTCCCCGCCTGTTGTATTACTTCCAAACGCTGCCAGTTCCAATCCCCCTAGCCGAATTAAGAAATATACAAACGCGAATTCTGCGTTTCATATGGAAACAACGCAAACCTAGAGTCCCGAGGTCAGTGCTCATGGCCGCAAAGACAAGAGGTGGACTGGAGGTGCCTGACGTGATCAGATACTACCACGCGTCCCAACTCAGGCAGGCAGTGGTTTGGAACAACCCTCCGAGCTCGGCCTGCTGGCTGGAAATAGAGGCTCGCCACGCATCCCCTGTTCCCCTCCCAGTACTACTATGGTCCCCAGAGCCCAAGGAAAACCTCCTCAGAAACTTGAGCTCGGAGCGATGAAATGCACGTGATCTATATGGTCCAAAAATAGAGGGAAATACGGCCTAACTTCACCCCACTCCCAACTCACCCCCATACTTGGGAACCCTGAATTCCCTCCTGGGTGCTCCCAAGCTCAGATCGGTCTATTCCAGGACCTAGACATTAACATGGTTGCGGATCTGCTAGAGAATGACGAAGCTCTGTCCTTCCAGGAGCTCAAAAATAAATTATCAGCCCCCCATCTCCCCATATTCGCATTTCTACAGATAAGGCATTTCCTTAGAGCTCTATCCCCGACCTCAAAATTCCCCCTCTGACCAAATTTGAGTCCCTCTGTCAAGTAAGAGAGTATCAGAAAGGGCTAATCACAGCAATCTACAGCATAATAGAGAACTCCCTCTCCCCACCCACCCATACTTATATGCAAAAATGGTGCGTAGACCTCGGCATATCACTAGACCTTGAGGACTGGGAGGACATCTGGGACACAGCCCCTAAAACTTCAATTTGCTCCGTCACAAAAGAAAACATATACAAAATACTATTTCAATGGTACCTGACCCCGAGTAGATTGAGCCAGATCTTCCCCGGCGCAATTGACCTGTGCTGGAGAGGATGTGGACAAAAGGGCGACATGGCCCACATTTGGTGGACATGTCCTGAGATCCAGCAGTTCTGGACTAGAATTCAAAGACTCCTGGATGAAACCCTGGGCCTAGAGGTTCCCCTGGACCACATGACATACGTGCTGGGCAAACCAATAGAGGATCTCCCAGCCCCCGCGGCCAGGCTGACTTCCGCTATATTTACGGCGGCGAGATGCTCGGTGGCGGCGGCCTGGAAGCATCTAAAAGCGCCCTCAATGAGTAGTGAATAGAATAAATACAGTAATGACTATGGAAAAATTAACGGCCATGCTAAAACAAAAAATGCCACAATTCTATAACACATGGGAGCCCTGGATTAGCCCGGGAACCCTACCCCCCGATTAGGTCCTAACGAATTTCCAACCAACTAAAGAGGCGGAAAGAGAGGAGTGCAAACCCAAACACGTGCCCCATCTTCCCCCTCTTCTGTCGTCCCCATCTATCGCCCGCCCTGAGTTCCCCCCTCTTTTCATACTAAAAAACCAAGAAAACGATTTATTGAGACCCCTGACTCGCCTCACAGTCAAGTTCCGCTACCCTCGATCCTAAATGTATCATATTGATTGTAACCTCTGTCTGTAATCTTTATATGTGTCTCCAATAAAGGAAAAAAGATTTTAAAAAAATAAATAAAAAATCATCCCAAGTTCAGTACAAACAACAATCATCCCGTAAGGTTGGAGGAAAGTAGATTTCACCAACAACAAAGAAAAGGGTTGTTTACAGTAATGGCAGTTAAATTCCACATGTTATTATCCAATGGACACTGTAATAGCAGATACAATAGATATGTACAAAAAAAGGTTGGACATCTTTTTAGAAAGGAAAGGTATACAGCAAGGAGGGAAACAGCAGATACTAGTGTTGCTGTGCTAACCTGTTAGGCTTACAGAAGGCCTAAGCCTCCACTCCCGGGGAGCCTTGTGCAGCACCTCGACCTGTGATGATCGCAGCGTAGGCAGGATAGCCCCTCACGGGAACCGGTATACCTATAGAGTATACCCCAAATAATCACAACAAGAACAAGGTATATCCAACACTCTTTACTGTGGTCCCCCAGTATCCCCCCACAATAACAGTACAGACACAATAATAAACCAGCAGGCAGCAATAATAACCGTAATTGCCACCCCCCCCCCCCACAGTACTGATGGGCACCTACAACTCGGTGTCCAGCAGAACAACCCCATCTCAAGTGTACAGATGAGGGCAGCGCTAACCTCCCGCGTGTAGTTTTGGTGTACATGGCTACCTTCCTGAGTACTCGAGTACACCAGGGTATTCCATATATAGGCCGCATCCGTGATTCACGATGCAGGGCCTCGGACACAATCACCTCTCTCCTTACGTCTGGTAGCATCGTGCGGCCATTCCACCCAACCAGGGGAATCCTCTGCTGTTCTGTCGGCATCGCTGGTTCTCTTCTCCACACACTTAGGGGGCAGGTCCCTCACTACCTGCCAGCCCTACAACACTCCACTACGGTGAAGGGGAAACTAGCTGGGGCCTAGTGGGAACGGGTCTGTTCTAGTTAAGGGGGCTTGACTAGGTCCCTGGACACTACCTCTCCCTTCGTAGGCTCTGGCAGGACTGAGAATTCTGCCTCCAGACCACGGAGGAAATCCTGAACAGCCAGGACCTCCTCTTCCGGCAGTGCCAACCACAAGATAGCCGCTGCCTTACACATAGTCCATATGTATGTGGCTGCACCAACCACAACATGGCCGACACAACTCACACAAACCCTCCTGAGTGATGGGATTACTGCCAGGGAGGAGGCAAGTGATGGTACCCTGCTACACTCTCCCCCTTGCAAAGACCTCATCGTTCTCGCATGAGAAACCATATCACAACACATAAAAACAGTACTTATATAATGGAAAATATACATCCTAACACAACACAACTTTATACAGTACTCTCTTAAATGGCATTGAGCACCTCAGTCAGTACAGTGATAATAGAGGCAACCCTGTCCCTAGACGTTTGCTGAGACTCATAGTGGGGTTGTCAGGGTTCTGCTCGCCACAAACCAGGGTCGGACCGCGAGGCTGAGGTGGGGTTGTAAAAGCACCGACCTGAGACCGCGCAGGCTGATCCGGATTGCGCAGTTCGTTGTCATATATCGCAGGATCAGGATAGGAGAAGACAGCGTCGTCGTTGTACAAGCCAGGGTCAGGACAGGAGACATCAGGATAAACATTGTTCAAGCAATAGTTCGGCAACATGTAGTCAGGAGAGCCCCGCTTCAGCTTAGGAGCGCGGGGTTGGCCTCTGCGCGTGCGATGACCACGGCCCATGGTGCTGGTCACAGGAGATGGTAAGCAGACCAGCGTAGCACACCGCCTAGCTGCACGGTTAAACCAGTGCACAGCGCAAGAGTCCTGAGCGGACTGGGGAATCCTCTGTTTCAGCGCAGGAACCAGGACACGGCCTCTCTAGATTAGGGATAGAGTAGGCCCCAGGAACAAGGAAGCTGGAGATACACAGGGAAACCTCCGCTTCAGAGCAGGAATCCAGGAGACTGAAGGAAGCAGGGACGAAACATCCGCTTCAGTGCAGGAATCCAGGAGGCTGAAGGAAGCAGGGACGAAACATCCGCTTCAGTGCAGGGATCCAGGAGACTGAAGAACGCAGGGACGAAACATCCGCTTCAGTGCAGGAATCCTGGAGGCTGAAGGACGCAGGGATGAAACCTCTGCTTCAGCACAGGAGAACAGGAAGCTGAAGGACGCAGGATGGAACCTCCGTATCAGCATAGGAGAACAAGCGGCTTGAAGGGAACTGAAGGACGCAGGGCGGAACCTGGTATCAGCATAGGAGAACAAGCGAGAGCTTGTAGCAGAACAGGTAGTGACATCCAGTTAGGACTATGCTCGGCCGGGAGCATTATGGGAAGACAGTACTTAAAGGCCAGCGGGCCAATCCCCGGCGGGGGTGTGAAGGTACTGCTCCAATGAGTGAATACAAGTCTAGGTTGCAGTGAAAGGCTGCACAGCTGCAGTAGATACCAGAGGGAGTGTGTATTGCTTTGGTGAGTGAATCCAGGCTGCAGCAAACCTCAGGAGAGCTGTTCCAGAACTGCACCGGTCTGCAAGGTAAGGCAACCAGTAAACCGCGGAGCGGATTCCTTACAGGGGTTGCCCTATTGAGTCATACGCCATTCTAATTGGGGGGCGAATAATGTTTTGACTCCTCAATTCGGGAGCCAGTACATTTGGTAACTCTGAGAGCTCTTCATCGTCTTCTTGGTTGGAGAGGTTTCCAGTGGCCTGAGGCCCTGGCGCTCTCATAGAGTGAATGTCATTGTTATGGTCACCCTTTGGGGCGAATACAGGGCTCTCAGGATTTAGAGTCTGGTTAGCGGCACCAGACGAAGCAGACAAGGGGTCGCTAGGACCAGCGATAGGCTCTTCTTCATTTTCCTCCTGCACATCGCAAGAAGAATCTGGTAGATCAGTCTCATCAATGAGGAATGGACAGTAGATGGTATGCCAAACTTTTATCTGCCCTTCTGAGTCCTTTATTCGGTGCACAAGAATCCCAGGTAGCTGGGAATCCACCTCAAAAGGGCTCTTTCTCCATAGATTAGCCAGTTTATGTTTCTCTAGCACTCCGAGATTTCTCAGACGGACCTTGTCTCACTGGCGAAGCTCGCGATAATGTACCTTGCAGTCGTATCGTTGTTATTAAGATTTAGCTTAGCAGTGATCCCTTCTGCTAACTGATATGCTCTTTGAAGGTTGATTTTTAGTCATTTGATGTATTGGTAGTGTTTCACATTGGGCACTCCATCAGTAGAGATTCCCAAATGGATGTCCACCGGTAGTCTTGCCTCTCTGCCGAACATCATAAAATATGGGGAGAAACCAGTGGACTCATCGCTGGTTCTCTTCTCCACACACTAAGTTTGGCAAGTCCTTCACTACCGGCCAGCCCTACAACACTCCACTATGGTGAAGGGGAAACTAGCTGGGGCCTAGGGGGTACGGGTCTGGCCTAGTCCATGGGGCTTGACTAGCTCCCTGTACACTACCTCTCCCTTTGCAGGCTCCAGCAGGACTGAGCACGCTGCCTCCAGTCTGCGGAGGAAATCCTGAAAAGCCAGGACCTTCTCTTCTGGCAGTGCCAACCACAAGACGGCCACTGCCTTACATATAGTCTATATGTATGTGACTATGCCAACCACAACATGGCCAACGCAACTCACACAAACCCTCCCAAGCGACGGGACCACTGCCAGGGAGGAGGTAAGGGATGGTACCTTGCTACACGGGGATATATATACAGTATAAGTGTAACAGGGTCCCCTACCTCGCCTCCTGTGCAGGGGATGTGGTGAGACTTGCAGGAGCCGGCAGAGAGGATGGACACGTCCAGGGAGCCAGTCAGCCAATGGACTAGGCCACAACTCTGCCCCAAGGCCCAAGTTAGGCCCTGATCCCTTAAGAGTGGAGTGTTGTAGGGAAGGGCCTAGATAGGGACCCTCCCATTAGAATCGCAGCTGCACTACCGTGCCGGTGGATGGGCGTTCACGTGGCAGACTGCGGCCTGGGACCAGGTTGCACATGGCAGCACAGGAGAGGGATCATCCGGCTGTAAATTACACCACGGACCGTGACCTGGATAAGGTTTGAAAGGATTTATGTTGGAGGCCCCGCTGCGTGAGTGGGAGGAGTGGGGATTTAGTAAAATGAAGAGTGGGAGAGAGGATGGGAAGTGGGATAGAAGTGGAGAAAGTGAGAGAGAAGAAGGGAGATTGAGAGAGCAAGGGATAGAGAGTGAGAGAGGAGGGGGATTGAATGAGAGAGGAAGGGTGAGTGAGAGGAGGGGGAGAATGAGTGAGAGGGTATTGTGGGAGATTGAGTGAGAGAGGAGTGAAAGATTGAGTGAGAGAGGGGTGAGTCAGTGGGAGAAGTGAGAGATAGGAGAGGAGAGAGTGAGCAAGAGAGAAGGGAGAGGGAGGAACGGGACGACTCACAGCCAACATGGGGGTCTCAGGTGGAAACTCTAATACTGGGCCCTGGAAAAGCTACCAGTAGCCTCACATATGTTGCCATTTACCTGTTGCACTTATTCCTATTGTTCATATTTTATTTACCTTGTATTGTAATTTTGTAAAGTCCTGCGTACACTGTTTGCATAATTAAATGTTATACACTGTACATACAAGAAGTTTTGTTTCTGCTTACTGAAAAAAGCACAGGTTACAATATATATATGGGGTATTGACATAAAGCACAGCAGGAATCAAATACCCCGACTATCTAGTACTGATCACTTTCCTGGAATATAGATATGGTTTTATACTCAAAACTCAATACTATATCCTAAATAATATTTTTTTAAACTGAACAGATAGTGCATACAAGAAGTCAAAGAGGGAAATTTCCACTGCTTAGGGGTGGAGAAGGGACTATCCAATGGCATTTCTTCTGTGTGGGAATCAGATCAAAAAACAAATTGATTGCGTTAGTGTTCGCAGCTGATGTGAGAGAGTGACCTTTCCAACCTGCAAATACTCTAAATCTATAGTTGGAAAACTCATGGATTTCTTATCTCAAAAATTAAACATTCTTGTTCATTGCTCTCTTAACCCTCAAAATCAGAGTAAAAAACTGAGAAAAACTCATCTTCTGATTCATTGTCTTTCTCCTGTTTTTTAAATAAAAATAGGTAACAGCCGGTGCTTCAAGGGTTAATTGTATCCCTATGACATATTAAGAACTCCACAGAATGAGTCCAATGTGATATAGATTATCAGCATCCCTTAGCAAGGATTAAGGAACTAGTACCTAGTGCTAACCAGCACATATCTATAAGTACATACTGTGTCCCCTTTTAAGCTGACATAAAGCATAAGAAGAACTCAAATTGGAATGACTGGCTCAGTAAGTTTCCTGGTTCTCTCCGTGAAGTCCAAGATGCGGGTTTCAGACGGCGTGCTTGGTCCGCCCAGTAGAGTAGGCAAACAAAAATTGGAAAAAGGCAGAGCACTGCCAAAAAAACTAGGACGAGGCTAACATAGAAAAATACAAATTATTTATTGAATTAACGGATCATGACAGACCCCATGAGCAGCAGTGCACCTACGCGTTTTGGGCAACACGCCTTTATCAACGTTTTATCAACCTTGATAAAGGGCGTGTTGCCCGAAACACGTAGGTGCGTTGTGTTGCTGCTCATGGGGTCTGTCACGATCCGTTAATTCAATAAATTGTTTTTATTTTTCTATGTTGACCTCCTCCTAGTTTTTTGGCAGTGCTCTGCCTTTTTCCAATTTTTGTTTTTCAAATAAACCTGTCAAATTGTTTTAAAAAAAAATTATATTCCTATTTCAGGGGTCCCCAGAGCTAATAATAAAGTGGGGGGAGTGCTGCTTTTTTAACCTTTATTGTGTCCTTATAATGTACCAGGTACGGCATAGGTACTTGCTCCTTTTATAGAGGGTGATCGGGCTGACTGCTCTGACGCAGTGACCAGCCTGATAGAAATAGAAGTGAAGCCCCTCGCTCAGGAACGATCACATGTCCAGAAGTTTTGGTGCCCCGGCACTATAAAAGATTATTTACTTTGAGATTTTATGGGGGTTTTTTTTTATACTTTTTAAAATATCATGTGCTTTATTTACTGTATAACAACACATGAAATTCCCAAATGTAGCTTTTCATGTAAGATTCATGTAGATACAGTATGTCTACCTCTGATTAAAATATGTAGCTGTGTATATACAGTAGACCAGATTTACAGTACTAAGCTACACGGGTGGACTAGAAAAAGTTGTAACCAAAAGTCAAGGCAGTTGACCTGTACTATGTACTGCAGCAAAACACTTTTATTTAATGTGCCTAATGTCACATGTTGTCTGACTCTGAATGTGAATGTCCTGCAAATTATTGCAAAACGTTTAAAAAAAAAAGAACAAAATTGGAGAGAGATTTGTTAAGAGGGAGGAAATACCTAAAGATGAGAACATTATGAACCAGACAATTAAAATATGTAATTTTTTTATTATTTGATTAATGCTATTAAAGTACTTTACAATATGACAATGGAAAGAGAGATAAATATTGGTGATTAGTGATATGGACATGTGATTCCAGCCAGCCAAAAAACAACCTTTTTTAAAGAATTAAACAAATATTATTTATCTGGCTTTCTTAAATAAATCTAGCTATGACAAAGCAGAGGGTTGGCTGCTGTCCTTAGGGGCCTCCGAATGGGAATTCAGATTTGAAAAAAATGAAACAACGCAAGCCCAGAACGCGATCTCCCCAACAAAAATTATCAATTACATTATGATGTAACTTCTACATCATGGGGCCCTGTAACGCCTGTATGCCCGCAGACCTGGCCAGTCCCCAGTACTGAGGTGGGTAAGGGTATAACACGCACCCACAGCAGTGAGGGCATGCCCGGAGTGTGGTTATAGCGTTGCCGGGCCTGGTGAGTAAGGGTTAACGTAATACTTGCTGAGTCCGGGGTGCCAGAGGTCAGAGGGTAATGTCCATGTGCCAGAGTTCAGGGGTTGGAGATAGCAGCGTAGTGATATCCGAAAGCCAGGGTTCAAGGGCAGGAGAAGGTAGCGTAGTCAAGTCCAAAGCAGAGTTCAAGTTCAAGCCAAAGGAATCCAAACAGGGGCAGGGACAGGAACCAGGGCTGAAACAGACAAAGGAGCTAGCATAGACACTGCACACACAGGAGCTACAGGAAAGCTATGCAGAGCAATGACTGAGAGGAAGGAGTGAGGTTATATGGGAAGAAGGGCCAATAGGGAGGAAGGGAGGAGCATAGGTTTGAGTGGGTACTTGCAGGGATAGGTCAGTGAGAGCAGGGGAGGAAACAGGGAGGTAATCAAGAGTTATAGCCTGCTACCGGCGGGGGGCGGAGCCAGAGCGCAGGGTCGGCAAGTAAGTAGAGCGGGTGCGCGCGCCTTCTATAACCCTGTTATGCGCGTGCACCCGAGCGTGGGGGAAGACCAGCAGAGGAGGCGTCCGGGACAGGAGACAGAGGGGGAGAAGGAATGGAGGAACCAGGTAGGAAACGGACAGGGATGACAGAGGCACGCCGAGGAGCGCGTGACCCACGATAGGGAACCCGCAATCGTGAACGCGCACGCTTGGTGAGGGGACCGCGCGCGTGCGCAGAATGTGACCCAGGGCGTGCGGACCGTGCCGTGGAGGAACGGCTCAGGGGGCGAGGTAGAGATTGGGAGACATAGGGGAGCGGAGGAACTAGGCACTGTGGAACCTGGGGTGACGGGGACACGCGAGTCCCCCGATCCGTTACAGGCCCCTGGCATGCTAGAAATCATGACGTAGTAGCTACAGTGCGTCCTTGGGCACCTAAAGGGTTAAGGAGGTATTTGAAAGGGACTGTATGTAACTACAAAAACATATTTTAGTTGCTTAACCTCCTTGAGCAACAGGTAACTTTCTATGAAGAACAACCTGGAACCGTCTGCACAATGAGGGAACATTTTATCCAAGTATGCAGGAAAATAAATAAGGGGATCAAAATAATATCAATGGAACATGAAGCCAAAGTGCTCTCATGCATCCAGATAAGGAATTTAGAATTCATCATACATTTCCTTAAAAACTACAGTAGGAGTCAGGAAGGAATGCAATTGTGTCCCCTTATGAGACATCATTGGATGATGTGTCACTGAGGGGGATAGGAGGTGTTGTTTGCCTTCCTCTGGATCAAAATACTGTAAATACAAATATAGTGTAGGATAAGTATCTGTCATCTAAATTTAACACAGATTGAACCCGATGGACATGCCTTTTTTTCAACCTCATCAACTATGTAACTATAGGTTATCAAAAGAGGAGCTGTCCCTCCCCATATTTTCTTTCTCTAGTAACTGAAGTATAATATAAAGGTAGATGGATCGTGTCAAAGAGGCACGGTCCACACGAAAGATCCCTTTGAATGGGCGCACGACAGACCTGATTATTATAGTATAATTATTCTCAACAGGTCTGAACACGATTGCAGAATTAGCAGTTAAAATATCTTTATTAGTAATTGTATAGTTAAACTAAAAGACTCACTATACAATTACTAATAAAGATATTTTAACTGCCAATTCTGCAATCGTGTTAAGACCTGTTGAGAATAATTATACTATAATAATCATTGGATATTGAGGTGGACCCTCAATTACTAGTGCTGCAAAGCATATAACCCACTTGTAGAAATAAATGCTGCATCCGGATCTATAGTAATGTTGAAATACTGTGTGGAGCTGTTAGCATTAACCCCTAGTTGGAACAAGATCTGGCTAGGGAAATAAGGGATGTCAGGGAAAGGTCCTGAGACCCTCCTAGACCCCTTAATGATTCTAGCAACTTATGATCAATTGACCCTGGGGCAGCTCCCACAAATAATGAACGTGATGTACTAACATTAGTCCATGACTGCTACCGGATCATTGTGTTCCTTGCTGTGGGTAGATGCAGGCAGAAAAATCACCCTTATTGGAGGAGGGAGGGCGAATCAGCAGCCACCACTGTGCAGGAAAATGATGCAGACGGCTGGACTGGGCTAAAAATTCTTTATTTAGACATGGATTAAAAAACCAAGAGGAGGGGAGCAATCCCCTGCACCTCTAACGCGTTTCACCCAAGCATGGGCTTTTTCAAAGAGTAATTTTAAAATTACTGCCTACTATAATAATCAGGTCTGTCGTGCACCCATTCAAAGGGATCTTTCATGTGGACCGTGCCTCTTTGACACGATCCATCTACCTTTATATTATATTTCTGTGCACTTTCCTGGCACTATCTGGAGTTTGAGCGAGGGCTAGAATTTATTTTGTCTAGTAACTGAATCCCTTAAAGATATTTAATTTCTCTCCTAGTCACATAACCCACCCCTAAGGGCCCGCTGTTCAGGGCTCTGGAGCTCTTTTGACCCCAAGAAATGTAGTATCACATAACGATGGGGTAGGCATTGGTTCCTGGCAGGCCAGGAGCTATTACCTGCGAAGATCAACTGGTCCCATGACTAATTGGGGGGCGAGATCTCCCTTGCAGGGAACCCTTCATCATTATGTCCCACAAAAATAGAAAGAGCGCTCATTCAGAAGTGTCCGTCTTTTTTTGTTTTTTAACAGGAGGAGCTGTGATGGCTTGGCAAAATAAACCTAGATGACTTGACTAAGAAATATTATTACTATCCAACTCATTAAATATTGTGGTTCATTAGTGCATGTTGCTGTTGATTTAAATTTCAGCTCACTGAAAAATAATCAGATTTTCCTTTAAGGAATCAAAGCAGTTTTATAACTCGTTCCCAGACAAATGTAGTAAATCACTTTCAATAACATTTTCTGATGGAGAGGAAACCCAGCAACCCAGACAAAAGCTTTCTGCTATCCTAATTCAATCCTACAGTACAGATGTAGCAGCCACTATGGCTCCTGCTGGTGCATTGCACTGGACACAAAGTGTGTCAGTGGCAGCAGCCATCATTCTAAATGGCTTTGCCACGTATGAAAAAGGTGCGGGGTTAATGTGCTATTGCGCGTGCCAACATATGCAATGAGATCTGTATGTTTGTACTGCCCCAGACAGGACTTTCCCAGTGGCAATAACTCTGACACTGATCTCAAGGCTAAATTAGTTTATGTCCTTATTAATGGTGTGCAACGGCATGACAAAAATCTAAAAGATGTGGCAATTATCACACACAATTGTGTCTGGGTGTCGGAGTAAAAGGTGTGGAAAAGGAGTAAAAGGTGTCCTAGTAAAAAAAAAAAAGGAAAAACTGGAGAGCTTGTTATAAACCTATTATTTTCATCCAAGTAAATAACACACAGTATTTTGCAAAGATTTCCACTGTAGCCATATGGGTGACAGCACTAAAAATTACAAATAAAGATGTACTAACACTTGAACTAGTGACCATTTTTTGGTTTTATCTGCCTTTGCGCATTCTGGTCTAGGGTCAGCGGACCCTCCTTTTGGTCCTAGTGATTTACACTATTTTCCACTCCTACCCTGTGCCTATCCGTACAGTGTAACTTTGAGTGCAATTATTATGGCTTATGGTGACTCTGGTCACTTGTTCAAGTGTTAGTTTATTATTATATTTCCCTATGCACCAAGTTTTTTATTTTCTGTTACTATTAGGTGAGCGACTAGTCACTATGTGTATATCAAATAAAGATGTAGTCAGTATTACTGTCCCCAGAGTTGCGGCATTAAAAGCAGAATGTATTGTCTCTGGGGACATAAAATAATATGAAACATGTCAAAGATGAGAAGTGCAACAATACAACATCGTGTAATATTGTTCAAATGTATATTTTAATATACATTAACAAGAGGTAAGCGCTCACAAATAGTGAATAATAATATAGGAACTTTGTAGCTATTTTGTGCATTTCAAAATTGGGCTAATGGATGGCTAGCGAATTTGTCCAGTTTATAACTCTTAAAGCCTAATTTTTTTTTACATCATCAGATGAAAAAATCATTGAACGGTATGAGGCGAATTTGCATAATTCGGGGTTTTAAAGGACACATTGTTATATAACTCCTGAGGCTTTATAACATTTTTTTTTTTTTAAACTTTATGTTGGGTATTTTATATATGGTAAATTGATGGGTACATAAAAGAAAAGGGAATGGGGTAATCATCAAATTTGCATCATGCTTGAGACATATCGCTGTGTGACACTGAACTTGTCTGCGATTGTTACAAACTCATAATGTGGACGCTTTAAAGTTACAGTACTTTCTCATTGTATTTAAAATGTTGATAAACATTTTTAACCCCAATTCTTTATTTTGGAATATCAATCGAACATTGAAGATGTGATACATAGTACCAGGACAAAAAAACTATACAAAAAAATTATAGTGATGGGAGAGAGATAGGAGGAAAACAAAATGTATGGGGGGTGGGGGCAGAGGGAGGGAATACAAATAATTTTAATAGGAACGTCTTTATCTTACGTTATAGTTTTGCTATCTTCCTCTACTATGAATGCCAGAGCCCAGGACCAAGTCACCTTACAATAGAAGACACCTTCCCACCTTGCTGAGCATTTTATACCCATGTGTCTTTCTCAGCTAGCCATCACATTGGGAAATGTTTCTATCCCCAGGACCCATATACCTAATCACCTTTCAGAAGTATTGTTGGTTATAAAGCTCAACTTTTCCACCACCCACACTCTGTTTGTCACTTGACAAAGTGATGGGCTCAAAGAATTTCAGTGGCGCTGTCACTGAACATCTCACAGCCACTAAAATATGACCCCCCCCCTCATATTCCTGTTTATGTTTGTGTTTTGTTTCCTGTCAATCTGCTGACGTTAACAAACGGCTCTCTCCATTTGATTTTCATGTCATTTTTGGGGTCACTGGGTATATCTTGGTTCACTTGTGTTACTATGTTGGCGCTCTTGATAAAGGCTCCATTGTGAGTCAAAACATTGAGGATTCATTTTCCCCTTTTATGTATTGGAGTGCCTGTCCTGTTTTTCCCTATAAATGTGCTGCTTTGAGGACACTTGGACGCTATGCACCCAGAAAGATCTCTACAAACTACCGAGTGCCTTGTCTTGCCTTGCCACACACACACAGGTAAAGAAAAGCAGGTAGACCAAATGGTACAATTAATGTGTTTTTACTAACTCAATATTTCTGCTTCCCAAGAGCTCTTGAGAAAGGTTCCATTGGGAAGCCGAAATGTTGAGCTAGTAAAGACACATTTAGTGAACCACTTGGTCTGCCTGATTTTTTTACCCTTCTACATAGTGCAGTTTAGTACGTTAGCAGAAGGAAGCACCTGCTCCAATCTTTTGGATTATTACTGCTATTGTGTGCCCTGGCTCCTTTCTTTAGTGTGTGTGTGTGTGTGTGTGTGTGTGTGTGTGTGTGTGTGTGTGTGTGTGTGTATATATATATATATATATATATATTATCATACATATTTCCCACCTCCCGCACACCCTGCCCAGTACCCCGATTTAAGTATACCTTTGCCACTGGCAAAACATGGTGACCCCCTCCTGCCACCCCCATATACAAAGTCCATCCAGGAATGAATTCCTTAGGTCGCACCAGTCCTGGCCACGCAAGAGTAAGTGTAATACCCGAGTCTCTCAGTCCATGGGTGAGGTTCTGACTCACCAGGACTGGCTGCAAGTGTGCACCTCTGTTTTCTTGTGGCCCAGATCACATAGGCACTTAGGCGCAGTCCTGAGGGACGATTCCCTCCAGAGGGCAGTTGCAGGCCTCTTCCTTCCTGGGCAGGTGGTGCTGATATGCCCCAGTTGTTTGCTGGCAAAACACAGACAGGTAGCCACCGGTCCTGGTGTGCCAACCACCTCCCCCAATAGACGCCTCAGTAGGTGTAACAAGAGGAGGTTAAGGGGTTTCTACGGATTTACCCCCCTTCCATACTGGGACCACTTGTTAACCACTGGATTCCTGTTAGCCACGTAAGAATCTGCAAACTGGCCAGCCTCTGTGGCTGACTTAGGACCTCGGTCCTTAACCGACTCTCTCACTTCAGGTGGGCACAGGGTTAAAAATTGCTCATGAATTATAAGATCCAATAAGCCCCCAAAACTTTCAATTTCTATCCCCCCCAACCAGGGCCGGCCCATCTATTAGGTGAACCTAGGCGGTTGCATAGGGCGCAAAGGTACTAGGGGCACAGCGGCAGTAGAAGATGATGTCAACGAAGGGAAGACTGAGACAGCGGGCCTCGATGGCTTGGCTGTGGCAGGGGATGATATCCGATTGGAGCAGGTGCACAGGAGATGGCAGGGAAGGTATGCACTGTAACACAGGTGCTGGAAGTGAGGCGCTGGTAAACATCTGGTGTTACAGCACCAATCTCCCCTGCCGTATCCTGTTTTCCTGCTCCGATTGGATATCTTCACCTGTCACAGCCAAGCCACCGCCGCCTGCTGTTTTGACTTCTTCCCTCCGCTGACTTCGTCTTTTACTACCGCTCCGCTCTCTGACTCCTGTGCTGCTCCACTCTCGCTTTGCTGCCATGCCTAGTGAGAGGGGAGGGGGAGGCGGGAGCACACATTTTAAGTTTTGCCTAGGGCTTGTGCCGGCCCTGCCCCCAACCTACTGCTTGCTCAAAGATGTCAGATGCACAACCAGCTAAGAAAAGTCTATGGTGACTACCTCGCTGAAGGGCTCTGAACTTTTGCCTACAGATTTCCCAGGCTTGGGAAATGCTCCACATGAGAATTGGAAGTACTGGACTCTCTGCTTCTTGGTACTGGCGATGCCATCAAGGAGCTTGGCAAGTTCCAGCTGGTGCTGTAGGTACGCAGTGTCTCGCATCTGCAGCTGCTTGCCTTTCTCTTACTGCTTCGCCCACAGCAGCATATCTCACTGCTTCACATTCTGAAGCTGGTCTCTCAATGTTTTGCGTAGTGCAGCATATCTTGGTGCTTCACATTTTGAAGCTTGTCTTTCTCTCTCAGTGTCATGCTCTTGGAACTGGGCAATGAGCACAACGGTATGGGTATGTACCTATTAGGTGTTGTATATTATATAAGATTAGGAGTTTACTAGCATTAAGCTGGTGTGTAATTACACACTCCTCACCTGAGAATATTATATGGCAGGAGGGCACGATTTTGGAGCTGCGCCCCATGCTTGCTCCCCCTCACTCTCCCCTACCTGGTTTGGCGGCGTCAAATGATGCTGCGGGTCTCGTAACGTCACGTGACCCCGTTGCCAAGGAGACAGACGCGTGACATCAATCCGCATGACGCCACGTTGCCATGGCGATGTGTTGCGTCAACGCGTAAGTGAGTTGCAGAGGCCTCACGCGATCCCCCAGCATTTAATTTAAATGCCATTGGGGAAAAGCGAGGGGCCTCTGCAACTGCCCGCGTCCCCCACTTTGTTCACCGCTCTTATAAGTTACTATCCTGCATTATAGCCGCCACCCTTACAAGGAATTTTAACCTTTTCACTTTGTACATATTCATGATGTTTATTTTAATGCTATTAAAGGTTTTTTTTATTTTGATATTGATTTTAGTTCCTGTTGGACAAGTTGTGGATACGTTCACATAGAGTAGCGATGTGGTTGGTTTATTTCCCCTTTTTAGAGAGATTTACTCTATTTTGACTATTTGTCCTTGACATATAGATTTTTCCACAGCGAGTGCATAGAAGGGATCTTATTGGTCCCTTCTGGGACCAAATTGTAAATACTGGTAAATGTATCCATGCTGCACCCTGTTTGATTGTTAACACTATCATGAATATTAGGTTGAGCAGTTAGGTCACCACAAGTACTTTTTGAAAATATATATCCCAAAGATGTAAGGCTTTGTGAAAACAAATTCCAGCCGGTCCATAGATTAACGGATACAAAAAAATATATACACCTTCAGATCCTAGTGAGCTAAATAACAGAGTACCTGGACAAATATATACACATGCACAGAATACAATATAATAATACATAGACCTACAAAGAAAATGCAGGGATCAACGATACCGCCTGTCAGGAATCGGCGTTCTCCTCGCTTCCCACACAAAGCACTCCCTCTCCGCAGGGAGCCCCTGCACACACAAAACAATCCTGCCTTACCGGCCTCCACGGCTCCTCGCCCCTGCCGCCGTCGCGGGATCACTCCCCTCGGCGATTCCTCTACTCAGCGCCGGGCGCGTCCACGCCCTCCTACACGCATGCCAGCCTCAGACGTTATGTGCATGCATTCTCAGCTTACAGAGCACACGCCTAACAGAGCACTTTTAACCTCTGCTTCTGCAGTGAGGCGTCGCCCCCAAGCATCACACAGTTCAATGCAAAGCAATGATTACACTCAGCTGGGCTGTAACACCTCTCTCCTATCAGGGAGGACTCCTTGCAGTCCTCCAGGCCTGCCCCCTTTTCCCATTGGCCTGCCCAGCTTTATTATGCCTGTGCTTCCCATCACTCGTCGCTCGACATAGTTCTGTATGGAAGCATTTGACTATTCTCTCAGTGACTCCTCAAGTATTGACGCGGATTGGACGACTACCCCCTCTGGCTCTCGACTTTGGCTCTACTTGGACTTCGTGACTTCTGGCATCCCTGACCTTGGCAATGGCAATAACCACTCCTTCTCTACTACCGGTTCCGGCAAGTATTGTCTTCACTACTATACCTGGCCTGCCAACAATAACACCACACTCCGGACACGCTCCCTTTGCTGCGGGTGCGTGTATCCCTACGTCCCACCTCAGCACAGGGGATGGGTCTGCGGGCAGCACCGGCGTAACATTATGATGAGCCCACAAGACGCAGACCAGACCGAACTACAGCAGTTTCTCTCTAATCTGCTTCAGCAAAACCAGGCCATGGCGGATCAAATTATGGCACTTGCACGCCAGGTCGCAGTACTCTCAGACAGGGTACCGACCCCGCCAGATGTAAGCCTCCACTCCGCAAGCGCAGTTAGCAGCTCAGATGTAAGGATTCCTCCTCCCAAGCCTTATGCAGGTGAACAGCAAGATTGTAGGGGTTTCCTAAACCAGTGTGAGGTGCAGTTTGAAATGGCTCCCCATCTCTACAATACTGATCGCAAGAAGGTAGCCTACATTTATAACCTCCTCACTGGCAGCGCCCTGGCTTGGGCTTCCCCGGTTTGGGAGCGACGTTGTGACCTTACCCAAGATTACCCAGCATTTAAGGCCGAGTTTCAACGGGTATTCGATTCCCCCGCTCGTCGGGAGATGGCATCTGTTTCTCTCCTCCAGATCACGCAGGGACGGCGAACGGTTACACAGTATGCTGTGGAATTCCAGACTCTAGCAGCCGAGACTAACTGGGGACAAGAGGCTCTCGTCGCCGTATTCTGGCAAGGCCTGGCAGATCCCATCAAGGACGAACTCTCTCACCAATCCAGGCCGGAGCAACTGGAGGTACTGATTGATTTGGCCGACCGAGTGGATCAACGCATCCAGGTACGCCGCTCAGAGCGTCAGCGCGCTCGCTTTCATAACTTTCAAGTTCCGTTCTCCAGTACTCTCAGCAGCACTCCTGCTCCCTCAAGTGCTACCACACCTCTTCGTCCTGCACTGGAGTTGCCAGAGCCAATGCAATTGGGGGTACAACGCATCTGCACACCGATACGGCAGTTCCGCCACGCCGGGGGATTGTGTTTCTACTGCGGATCCATGGAACATCGGGTTCGGGAGTGTCCATTGTTTCCGGGAAACTGGAACACCCAGTGAATACAGAGGGGCTCTCTCTGGGTGTAATGTCTCCACGTCCCCTTCTTAAAGGTGAACTCCCTAAGAAACTTACATTTCCAGTATTCCTTTCAGGCGATAAGTTCAAGACTTCTACCGCCGCTTTCATTGACTCAGGAGCTGGAGGAAACTTCGTGGATCTAGAATTCGCCAGGGTTAACCGCATACCACTAGTGAGGAAGAAGGTTCCCATCGCACTCGTCGGTATCGATGGATGTCCTCTTACCCCGGCCCACATCTCCTTAGAGACGGCTCCCTTGCTTCTGTCTTCACATCTACACAAGGAGACCTTAGTTCTGGATGCCATTCACGCTCCTGGGATACCCATCACTCTTGGTCTTCCTTGGCTACAGCTTAACAATCCTCTCATTGACTGTACTTCCTCCGCTCCCATTTCCTGGAGGCAGAGGTCAGGCGAGACTCATCAACTGCTGGCCAATACCTCTGTTCCCGAAGTTATTCTACCTTCCGTTTACCATCAATTCTGGGACGTTTTCAATAAGGTACAGTCAGACCTCTTGCCGCCACACAGGACTTACGATTGTCCAATCGATCTAGTTCCTGGTTACTCCCTACCCAAGTCCAAGTCGTTACCAGAATCTCACGCTATAGATGAATATATCCAGGAGAATCGTAAAACATACTGGACACCTAACAAGCTACTATTGAACCCCCAAAATTACCACAACATATATATAAGCATATGAGTGTCACAGAGGAGTGCTACTGAGCATGGCAATATATATTTAAAACCAGAAACAGAACATAAAACACAGACAAAGCTCAGTTTTAGCACATCCAGTGAGACTCATACACGGTACAGTGCCTAAATATATATGTTTAAATATCTAATAAGTAAAATGGTCTTTTAGTTTGACATTTTTGGCCAAAATTGTTGTAAGCCCCTGAGCCAACGCCACGGCAGACCACATATCAGGGGTCCCTAACGCTAATATAAATTCTTAATAACCTGTGTAATAACAGGAAGAATGATTTATAGTAAATCTGTCAATATTAGTTGCAAAGTTCTAAGTCTGACTGAAGCTTTTATTAACCTGTACATTACCAGGAAAAGCACTCTTTTTCCTGGTAATGTACAGGTTAATAAAAGCTTCAGTCAGACTTAGAACTTTGCAACTAATATTGACAGATTTACTATAAATCATTCTTCCTGTTATTACACAGGTTATTAAGAATTTATATTAGCGTTAGGGACCCCTGATATGTGGTCTGCCGTGGCGTTGGCTCAGGGGCTTACAACAATTTTGGCCAAAAATGTCAAACTAAAAGACCATTTTACTTATTAGATATTTAAACATATATATTTAGGCACTGTACCGTGTATGAGTCTCACTGGATGTGCTAAAACTGAGCTTTGTCTGTGTTTTATGTTCTGTTTCTGGTTTTAAATATCCAGGAGAATCTCAAGAAAGGCTTTATTCGTCACTCCAATTCCCCAGCAGGGGCTGGGTTTTTCTTCGTCAAGAAAAAGGATAGGTCGTTGAGGCCTTGCATCGACTACAGGGGTTTAAACCACATCACTATTAAGAATCGTTACCCCCTTCCCCTTATTACCGAACTGTTCGATAAATTACAGGGGCCAAGATTTTTTCCAAGTTGGATCTGCGTGGTGCCTATAACCTGGTGCGCATCAGGAAGGGGGATGAATGGAAGACGGCCTTTAACACGCGTAGTGGACACTACGAATATCTGGTAATGCCTTTCGGCTTATGTAATGCTCCCGCTGTCTTCCAGGATTTCATCAACGACGTCTTTCGTAAGGTACTCAATATTTTTGTTATTGTATACTTGGATGATATCCTGATTTTTTCCAAAGATCTCCAGGACCATATACGCCACACCTCCTACGTCCTTTCCCGTCTCCGTGAACACCATTTGTACGCCAAACTGGAGAAGTGCACCTTTCATACGACCTCTACTCCGTTCCTGGGGTATATCATTTCCGATGAGGGGTTTATGATGGACTCCGGTAAACTTCAAGCGGTCACTGAATGGCCAAGACCCAATTCTCTCAAGGCCATACAACGTTTTTTAGGCTTCGCTAATTATTATCGTAAGTTTATACGGAGTTTTTCCACCATTGTGGCACCCCTTACTGCGCTCACCAAAAAAGGAGCTGATCCTTCTGCTTGGTCATCCGAGGCCATCTCCGCCTTCGAGACACTCAAGAAAGCCTTTATATCCGCACCTATTCTCCGTCATCCCGACATTGAACTTCCCTTCGTCCTGGAGGTCGACGCTTCTGATTGCGGCGCTGGTGCCGTTCTGTCTCAGAGACCCACGTCCCAAGATAAGTTACATCCCTGTGCATATTTTTCCAAGAAATTCTCGTCTGCCAAGAAGAACTATGACATGGGTAACAGGGAACTTCTGGCCGTGAAGATGGCTCTTCAAGAGTGGAGACACCTGCTGGAGGGGTCGAAAGAGCCGTTTACTATTCTCACGGACCACAAGAACCTTCTTTACATAGAGAACGCTCGACGCCTTGGTCCACGACAGGCTCGTTGTGCTCTTTTTTTTTCTCAATTCGATTTTCACCTATCCTATATCCCCGGGACCAAGAACGTAAAGGCAGACGCACTCTCCCGAATACATTCTTCTGAAAAGAGGCCAGAGGAATCATTGGAGACTATCCTTCCACATGAGAGGATTCTCGCCACGTCTACTTTCAAGAATCTTGACAAGATTTTGCACTCCCAGAGACGCATTCCCAAGGACTTGGTCGTTCCCGATAACAAACTCTTTGTACCATCCAAATTTGTTCCAGAGGTCCTGTCTTGGGGTCACTCCTCTAAATCTGAAGGTCATCCAGGTTTTAAGAAGACTACTGATCTCATTCGTCGGAATTTCTGGTGGCCAAGGATGTCTCAAGATATTCTGGAGTTTACCCGCGCATGCCCCACGTGCGCTCAAAGCAAGACTCTCCGTCAAAAGCCTCAGGGTTTTCTGTTACCCCTTCCAGTTCCCGACCGCCCCTGGTCCCACATTTCTATGTACTTCATCGTGGAGTTGCCCAGGTCCAGAGGAATGAACACTATCTTGGTGATCGTGGACAGGTTCTCGAAGATGTCCCATTTCATTCCACTTAAAGGATTACCCACCTCCCCCGCCCTTGCTGATATCTTTACGGAGCAGATTTTCCGGATTCATGGGATCCCTTCGTCCATTGTTTCTGACAGAGGTTCTCAGTTCGTATCCAAATTTTGGAGAGCTTTCACGCAGAGATTGGGCATCTCTTCTTCCTTCTCTTCCGCCTATCATCCTCAGTCCAATGGACAAACGGAGAGAATCAATCAATCCCTGGAGAAGTACCTGAGATGCTTTATATCCGATTTCTAGGATGATTGGGCTCAACTCCTCTCTTGGGCAGAATATGCCGTCAATTCTGCAAAAAACAAGTCTACCCGGGAGTCTCCCTTCTTTATAAATTATGGGTTCCACCCTCCCTGTCTTCCCATCCCCAACATTCCTTCTGGAGTACCAGCCGTAGATGAACGCATTTCTTCCCTCCAAACCGCATGGTCCAGAATTCAGTCTACCCTTCTCAACTCCTCCCGCAGATCGAAACTACAGGCCGATCGTCGTCGTCGTTCGGCGCCCAGTTACAAACCAGGGGATTTGGTATGGCTCTCTTCTAGGAATATCCACCTCAAGGTACCATCTCCTAAACTGGCACCTAAGTTCCTGGGTCCCATCCCTATTTGTGAACAAATCAATCTTGTGGCATTCCGGCTCCAACTACCACCCAGTATGAAGATTCCCAATGTCTTCCATGTGTCCCTCTTAAAACCATTTATCTCCAGTCAATTTTTTCCGGATCAGACTCGTAAACCGGATCCCATTACTGTACAAAATAACGAGGAATACGAAGTTCACTCTCTTTTGGATTCTCGCCTATCCAGGGGTCAGCTTCAGTTCTTGGTGCAGTGGAAGGGCTTTGGCCCTGAAGAGAGATCCTGGGTACCTTCAAAGGGCATTCATGCCCCGGCCCTTCTTAAGTCCTTCAGGAAAAAGTTTCCAGAGAAACCGTTCTTGGACCGTCCTGAGGCCGTTCCTGAAGAGGGGGGTACTGTCAGGAATCGGCGTTCTCCTCGCTTCCCACACAAAGCACTCCCTCTGCGCAGGGAGCCCATGCATACACAAAATAATCCTGCCTTACCGGCCTCCATGGCTCCTCGCCCCTGCCGCCGTCGCGGGATCACTCACCTCGGCGATTCCTCTACTCAGCGCCGGGCGCGTCCACGCCCTCCTCCACGCACGCCAGCCTCAGACGTTATGTGCATGCATTCTCAGCTTACAGAGCACACACCTAAAAGAGCATTTTTAACCTCTGCTTCTGCAGTGAGGTGTCGCCCCCAAGCATCACACAGTTCAATGCAAAGCAATGATTACACTCAGCTGGGCTGTAACACCTCTCTCCTATCATGGAGGACTCCTTGCAGTCCTCCAGGCCTGCCCCCTTTTCCCATTGGCCTGCCCAGCTTTATTATGCCTGTGCTTCCCATCACTCGTCGCTCGACATAGTTCTGTATGGAAGCATTTGACTATTCTCTCAGTGACTCCTCAGGTATTGATGCGGATTGAACGACTACCCCCTGGTTTGGATTAAAAAGTTATTTTGCAAAAGTTTGAAACAAACCAAATTGTTTGTTTGGCATAAAGTGCCAGAATGCATGCTCACATACTGTATGTCAAGCGTCATCTAAGTGAGAGAGGACTTGATTTAGACCCACCTCAATGTGCGTTTCGCCACAGCTCCGCCCCGCCCACCAATCTTTTTTTAAATGGCATAAATTCCTAATAGGAAGAACTCATAACAGAGGAAAAATTATCTTTTTAATAGTTAATGACGTTTAATGATTAAGAAGCATTAAAAGAAAAAGTCCCAATCATAATTTCTCTCTCTTCCCGATATGTTATTGCACTTTTTCCATTTATTGACCCTTTATTAGGTGTGAAGATGGTGTGTGTCAAACACGGTGTGAGTATTATTCAGGGCAATATTCAGGAAAAAAGGGTGATCCAACGCTATACGGATTTGATATCAAGAAAATGTATTAGTGCCACACAACGTTTCGACCTAAAAAGGTCTTTCTCAAGTGACTAGGAATGAAACAACTGAGTATAAACCCAGAATATATATACTCCCAAAGCCACAATGCATATAACCGATGAAAACAATTAAATAATCAAACCAGCTGACCCCATGCTGACACCCACTTATCAGTTCAAAGTCAATTCTCAACCTTGATTTATTCTGGCTTTCTTAAATAAATCTAGCTATGACAAAGCAGAGGGTTGGCTCCTGTCCTTAGGGGCCTCTGAATGGGAATTCAGATTTGAAAAAAATGAAACAACGCAAGCCCAGATCGCGATCTCCCCTACAAAAATTAGCAATTACATTATGATGTAACTTCTACATCATGGGGCCCCTGGCATGCTAGAAATCATGACGTAGTAGCTACAATGCGTCCTTGGGCACCTAAAGGATTAAAGGAGGCATTTGAAAGGGACTGTACTGTATGTAAATACAAACACATATTTTAGTTTCATAACTCCTTGAGCAACAGGTAACTTTCTATGAAAAACAACCTGGAATAGTCTGCAAAATGAGGGAACATTTTATCCCAGTATGCAGGAAAATAAGGGGATCAAAATAATATCAATGGAACATGAAGCCAAAGTGCTCTCATGCATCCAGATTAGGAATTTAGAATTCATCATACATTTCCTTAAAAACTACAGTAGGAGTCAGGAAGGAATGCAATTGGGTCCCCATATGAGACTACATTGGATGATGTGTCACTGAGGGGGATAGGAGGGGTTGTTTGCCTTCCTCTGGATCAAAATACTGTAAATACAAATATAGTGTAGGATAAGTATCTGTCATCTAAATTTAACACAGATTGAACCCGATGGACATGCCTTTTTTTCAACCTCATCAACTATGTAACTATAGGTTATCAAAAGAGGAGCTGTCCCTCCCCATATTTTCTTTCTCTAGTAACGGAAATATAATATAAAGGTAGATGGATCGTGTCAAAGAGGCACGGTCCACACGAAAGATCCCTTTGAATGGGCGCACGACAGACCTGATTATTATAGTATAATTATTCTCAACAGGTCTGAACATGATTGCAGATTTGGCAGTTAAAATATCTTTATTAGTAATTGTATAGTTAAACTAAAAGACTCCCTATACAATTACTAATAAAGATATTTTAACTGCCAATTCTGCAATCGAGTTCAGACCTGTTGAGAATAATTATACTATAATAATCAGGTCTGTCGTGCGCCCATTCAAAGGGATCTTTCGTGTGGACCGTGCCTCTTTGACACGATCCATCTACCTTTATAGTATATTTCTGTGCACTTTCCTGGCAGCACACAGTATCTGGAGTTTGAGCGAGGGCTAGAATTTATTTTGTCTAGTAACTGAAGCCCTTAAAGATATTTAATTTCTCTCCTAGTCACAAAACCCACCCCAAAGGGCCCGCTGTTCAGGGCTCTGGAGCCCTTCGGCAACCCCCTAAAAAGTTGCCTCTTTTGACCCCAAGAAATGTAGTATCACATAACGATGGGGTAGGCATAGGGTCCTGGCAGGCCAGGAGCTATTACCTGCGAAGATCAACTGGTCCTATGACTAATTCAATCCTACAGTACAGATGTAGCAGCCACTATGGCTCCTGCTGGTGCATTGCACTGGACACAAAGTGTGTCAGTGGCAGCAGCCATCATTCTAAATGGCTTTGCCACGTATGAAAAAGGTGCGGGGTTAATGTGCTATTGCGCGTGCCAGCATATGCAATTAGATCTGTATGTTTGTACTGCCCCAGACAGGACTTTCCCAGTGGCAATAACTCTGACACTGATCTCAAGGCTAAATTAGTTCATGTCCTTATTAATGGTGTGCAACGGCATGACAAAAATCTAAAAGATGTGGCAATTATCACACACAATTGTGTCTGGGTGTCGGAGTAAAAGGTGTGGAAAAGGAGTAAAAGGTGTCCTAGTAAAAAAAAAGGGAAAAACTGGAGAGCTTGTTATAAACCTATTATTTTCATCCAAGTAAATAACACACAGTATTTTGCAAAGATATCCACTGTAGCCATATGGGTGGCAGCACTAAAAATTACAAATAAAGATGTACTAACACTTGAACTAGTGACCATTTTTTGGTTTTATCTGCCTTTGCGCATTCTGGTCTAGGGTCAGCGGACCCTCCTTTTGGTCCTAGTGATTTACACTATTTTCCACTCCTACCCTGTGCCTATCCGTACAGTGTAACTTTGAGTGCAATTATTAGGGCTTATGGTGACTCTGGTCACTTGTTCAAGTGTTAGTTTATTATATTTCCCTATGCACCAAGTTTTTTATTTTCTGTTACTATTAGGTGAGCGACTAGTCACTATGTGTATATCAAATAAAGATGTAGTGAGTATTACTGTCCCCAGAGTTGCGGCATTAAAAGCAGAATGTATTGTCTCTGGGGACATAAAATAATATGAAACATGTCAAAGATGAGAAGTGCAACAATACAACATCGTGTAATATTGTTCAAATGTATATTTTAATATACATTAACAAGAGGTAAGCGCTCACAAATAGTGAATAATAATATAGGAACTTTGTAGCAATTTTGTGCATTTCAAAATTGGGCTAATGGATGGCTAGCGAATTTGTTCAGTTTATAACTCTTAAAGCCTAATTTTTTTTACATCATCAGATGAAAAAATCATTGAACGGTATGAGGCGAATTTGCATAATTCGGGGTTTTAAAGGACACATTGTTATATAACTCCTGAGGCTTTAGAACATTTATTTGTTATATAAAAACATGGATAACAAGATTGATCCTTCTGTTTAGGACATACTGTAGTAGATGATCCTTTTTTTTTTTTTTTAACTTTATGTTGGGTATTTTATATATGGTAAATTGATGGGTACATAAAAGAAAAGGGAATGGGGTAATCATCAAATTTGCATCATGCTTGAGACATATCGCTGTGTGACACTGAACTTGTCTGCGATTGTTACAAACTCATAATGTGGACGCTTTAAAGTTACAGTACTTTCTCATTGTATTTAAAATGTTGATAAACATTTTTAACCCCAATTCTTTATTTTGGAATATCAATCGAACATTGAAGATGTGATACATAGTACCAGGACAATAAAACAATACAAAAAAAATTATAGTGATGTGAGTGAGATAGGAGGAAAACAAAATGTATGGGGGGGATGGGGAAGAGGGAGGGGGAGAGGGAGGGAATACAAATAATTTTAAAAGGAACGTCTTTATCTTACGTTATAGTTTTGCTATCTTCCTCTTCTATGAATGCCAGAGCCCAGGACCAAGTCACCTTACAATAGAAGACACCTTCCCACCTTGCTGAGCATTTTATACCTGTGTGTCTTTCTCAGCTAGCCATCACATTGGGAAATGTTTCTATCCCCAGGCCCCATATACCTAATCACCTTTCAGAAGTATTGTTGGTTATAAAGATCAACTTTTCCACCATCTTTTTGTCACTTGGCAAAGTGATGGGGCTCAAAGCATTTCAGTGCCGCTGTCACTGAACATCTCACAGCCACTACAATATGATGTACAAGTGTTTTTTCTGATGGTGGTATTTTCCTTCTATGACTTCTTTTAAAGTAGCAAAACATGTGAAATTTTATATGATTTTTTTAAAATCTGTTCTGTGGTATTAGATAATAGTGACAGTTTTTTTTTCCTGCTTTTATTCAACACAATGCCATTTTTTAATGAATTTTAAAGCATCCTTTGATTTCTATAGCAGGTTTTAACCCATATAAAAAGATCAATGTTTCGGACCACTGTTGGACCTGTCAAGGGTGGCCCTAAACATTGATCTTTTTATTTAATAAATTCTGTTTTTTTCACTAAAAGACCCATAGTGCCAGCATATTATATATATATTTTTTTTCCACTCCCATATACGGAACCCTCCTGAACTTTCCTGGTCATTCACCCGTGGCAGCACATACAATAGTATCATGAATGCTCCTACCAAAGGACAAATCCTCTGTTAACACACTTACTATGTTTGTCACAGTATCAAGACAGTAGTGATACATAATACACTTAATAACTCATAGTATGACAGTTCTCTTTTTAATGAAAGCGGAAGGTGGCACAAAGCATATAAGAGAATGTTCCCATCAATTTCTAGTGGTACTGTAGATAGGTGTCAAGCATTGTCCGGTTTTGTACATAGTCATATCCAAAAGGTTAATGATAACCTTGTTATGTGATAAAGAAAATCTCAACGTCTTATCCAGGGATTTCAAATGTTCAATTAATTTTATAAAACTGAAGTCAGATCCCTGCAAAACAGAAAAATATCATCGAAGTACCAGCTATAGAACAGGATCTACTTTGAAAATTCTAATCTGAAAGAAAATACAGTTGTTCATAGGGGTCCATAGAATGTTTGGCATTTGAAGGGGGATTTTTGACCTGATAGCACAACTGTAAATAATATTTATGTTCAAAATTAAAATAGTTCTTGTTCAGAATTAAATCGATCAGCAACAATATATATTCACGTACTGTAGTTGTCTGTATTATCGTAGGTCACGTAGATATACATCTCCTTAAATAAATCATGGGGAATATTGGTAGACTCGAGACACCCAATGTCACTAGTAATGTCTCAGCATCAACAAAATCTATGTATTTCAAAGAATTAATTAAATCAGTGGAATTTGTCACAAAATGTTTCATTTTAGACGGCAGAAATCAACAAACTTAAAGAAAGGCTGTGAGGTACGAGATGTATAGACCTTTAGCATTGTGTACATAATAAATATTATTTTGTGCTTTTTTAATCAAAAACATTTTTGGTCTCCTCTGACAATCTGCCATTCATAAAATGACCGTCATGGACTTCATCAATATCAGCTTTGTATTTCCAATTAGAAACAGAGTCCAGTAATTTATAATAAAGACTATTGCTTAGTTATCTGAAACCTCCTCACGAAATGTAATGTCGTCCATAATAACAATACCTTCTCCACCTTTGTCTGCAGAACTGATGATATCCTTATTGTCAGAGAGTTCACTAATGGCCTTTTGTTCACTAAGTGCAATTTTGCTAAAACTAAGCTTCTGTAAATTGATAAATGATTTTATATCATAGTCTTAAACAGATGGCACTGGAGCTCACCAATATGGACAACAGGTTTTTAGGCCCTGAAGAAATCCTGGAGTTTAAGTTACTTTTGTCATTTATACAAAGTTACTTCCCAGACAAACAGATCCTGTCTGGTGGTGGGCACAAAGGGGAGCCCCTTAAAGATACATGCATAGGGTACACATTTCAGTATAGGTAAGCCAATAGTGGGACAGATTATAAATCACTTGTTCACTTTTTCTGCTAACCCTTCTGTTCAGAGGGACACGTGTGTTTCCAACCTCCTCATCTAGGATAGCCCCTTGTTTTGAATTTGTGAGGTGGCGAAAGGATCATAAACCATGCAGATTTTCTCTTTAAAATAATAGGAAAGAGTACATGTTCACTATTGTGTATATAAGTTTATTCTTTGTATATAATTATTTTTTCTTTTGGGTTTAGTTATATTATTTGTAGCTAGGATCCTTAGGGGGTGTTATCCTTTAGCTCATTGTATCACCTCATATTTTTGAGAGGGTATATTATTTGATACATTTAAGCTCTTGGTTTTACTTTCAGCGATATTAAATGCATTATTTTTCTAGTCACAGCTTTTTTATTTTTGTTATGCTGCCTACAGTGTGTTTATGTTTTTAATGTTAGTGTGTCTTATTGCTCGTTATTAAAATCATTTCCTTTTTCTATTTTGACTTAGAATCCAAGTCTTTTTTCTTTATATTAGATTAGTTATTTTGTCAGCTGCATACCGGGTGCCCGGCCACGCTTGAAGAGGTACGCTTGTTCCTAAAGGATGAATGAATCCCGTGATTCTCATAAGCTTCATGTTAACAGGCACTACTTGTGTACTGTCATAGGAGCCACTGACTTTGCTTTCCACACTGTCTGGATGCACACATGAACATACGTTCCACGTTAACAGGCACGATTGGTGCACTGTGAGAGCAGCCATTTACCCTGCCCTCCACACTGTCTGGATATATGCATGGTAACTCTAGGGTCCTTACCCTTTGGATCTGCACATGTTAACAGGCACTGCGTGTGTACTGTCATAGTAACTGATACCTCTATGACTCACTGATTTATGTGGTGCAGGTGGTCATTGTGTTCATTTACTTGTGAACACATACTGTATGACAATATCCCTGACGAAGCCTACTATCACACCATTCCACACATACTGTGGAGTCGTGTCTAAGACTCAGGACTGGACTCACAGCGTTTCCCCCATTATTTTATCTTTCTGAGTTACGACTCAATTAAACATGTACATTTTATTGTTCACTCACTCCTCCCTATCAACACATGTATTCTAGTTACACCTGTTCAATATTAGTGGATGAGTGCTCTCCTTGGGGCTCTTGCTCTCTTGTTGTTGTTGTATCGTTGGTTTCCCCTGATAGCAGCACCTCCACTCAAGTCATCTCCAGCTAGCAGTAGCGAGGGTTCCCCCTCGCCCCCCATCTCCCCCTAGTTCGTTTTTCAAAACGATGCAGGAAAGTCTCAAGAACATCCCCCCCCCCCCCCATCTTTTCCCAGGCTTGGGAAATGCTCCATATGAAAATTGGATGTTCTGGACTCTCTGCTTCTTGGTACTGGTGATGCCATCAAGGAGCTTGGCAAGTTCCAGCTGGTGCTGTAGGTACGCAGTGTCTCACATCTGCAGCTGCTTGCCTTTCTCTTACTGCATCGTCCTCTGCAGCATATCTCGCTGCTTCACATTCTGAAGCTGGTCTCTCTCTTAATGGTTTGCGTTCTGCAGCATATCTTGGTGCTTCACGTTCTGAAGCTTGTCTTTCTCTCTCAGCGTCATGCTCTTGCAACTGGGCGATGAGCTGCAACTGCACACAGGTATGGGTGTGTACCTATTAGGTGTTGTATATTATATATGATTAGGAGTTTACAAGCATCAAGCTGGTGTGTAATTACACACTCTCCTCACCAGAGAATATTATACGGCAGGAGGGCACGAACTTTTTGAGCTGCGCCCCCCTGCCTGCTCCCCCTTGACTCACCTACCTGATTTGGCGGCGTCAAATGACGCCGTGGGTCTCGTAACGTCACATGACCCCGTTGCCAAGGAGACGGACATGTGACATCACTTCCCATGACACCGTGATGCCACGTTGCCATGGCGATGCGTCACAGCAACATGTCTCAAACCCGGTAAGTGAGTTGCAGAGACCTCATGCGATCCCTCCGCATTTAATTTAAATGCCTCAGGGAAGAGAGTGGAGCCTCTGCATCCGCCCACGCCCCCCACTTTGTGCACCGCTCTTATAAGTTACTATCCTGCATTATAGCCGCCACCCTTAGGAGGCATTTTAACCTTGTTCACTTTGTACATATTCATGATGTTTATTTTAATGCTATTAAAGGTTTTTTTTATTTTGATATTGATTTTCGTTCCTGTTGGAAAAGTTGTGGATACGTTCACATAGAGTAGCGATGTGGTTGGTTTATTTCCCCATTTTAGAGAGATTTACTCTATTTGGTCTATCTGTCTTTGACATATAGATTTTTCCACAGCGAGTGCATAGAAGGGATCTTATTGGTCCCTTCTGGGACCAAATTGTAAATACTGGTAAATGTATCCATGCTGCACCCTGTTTGATTGTTAACACTATCATGAATATTAGGTTGAGCAGTTAGGTCACCACAAGTACTTTTTGAAAATATATATCCCAAAGATGTAAGGCTCTGTGAAAACAAATTCCAGCCGGTCCATAGATTAACGGATACACAAACATATATACACCTTCAGATCCTAGTGAGCTAAATAACAGAGTACCTGGACAAATATATACACATGCACAGAATACAATATAATACATAGACCTACAAAGAAAATGCAGGGATCAACGATACCACCAGGCGTGGAAACATCTTTCAGTAAAGGCAGCATAGTTGAAGGTAAATCATTTGGATTAAAAAGTTATTTTGCAAAAATTTGAAACAAACAAAACTGTTTGTTTGGCATAAAGTGCCAGAATGCATGCTCACATACTGTATGTCAAGCATCATCTAAGTGAGAGAGGACTTGATTTAGACCCACCTCAATGTGCGTTTCGCCACAGCTCCGCCCCGCCCACCAATTTTTTTTTTTAAATGGCATAAATTCCTAATAGGAAGAACTAATAATAGAGGAAAAATAAACTTTTTAATAGTTACAGGCAGTCCTCGTTTTACAACGAATGGCTTATCCAACGCTATGCAATGCATACCTATGTTCATTTTTACAATGCCAAAACGGCTTATCCAACGCTCTTACAACGCTTTGCAAAGTTGTTTGTGTATATAATATATATATATATTATATAATATTATATTATACTATATAATATATTATATTATTATATAATATATTATGTTATATTATATATATAATACAGTATATACACTATATAATTTGTGTGTGCTGCATATCTTATTGCCTGCGTAAAATATTTGGTGTATTTTAGTGTTAAAAATGCCTTCAGGAGCAGAACCTTTCATTTAAACAGTGTTCCTACGGGAAAACGTGTTTCGCTTTAAGACGTTTCGCTATCCAACGCTATTTTGAGTAACGCATTGTGTCGGATAACCGAGGACTGCCTGTAATGACATTTAATGATTAAGAAGCATTAAAAAAAAAAAAAAGACCCAATCATAATTTCTCTCTCTTTCCGATATGTTATTGCACTTTTCCCATTTATTGACCATTTATTAGGTGTGAAGATGGTGTGTGTCAAACATGGTGTGAGTATTTTTCAGGGCAATATTCAGGAAAAAGGGTGATCCAACGCTCTACGGATTTGATTTCAAGAAAATGTATTAGTGCCACACAACATTTTGACCTAAATAGGTCTTTCTCAAGTGACTAGGCATGAAACAACTGAGTATAAGCCCAGAATATATATACCCCCAAAACCACAATGCATATAACCAATGAAAACAATTAAATAATCACACCAGCTGACCCCATGCTGCCACCCACTAATCAATTCAAAGTCAGTTCTCAGCCTTTTTTCCGGATTTGCGTGCCAGTGGCGTCATCGCTTTAGTCCTGATAGGTCCTCTCTGTCTATCTTGTATCCCTTGTCCTTTGTGCATGCACCATCTTGGCTTACATTTTAATGTAATCTTCTTCCTTCTTCCGGTCCTTGTGATGTCATCCATCTTGTCGGAATTGGTCCTCCTCATCTCGCGAGAGTGATGGTATTGTGCATGCGTCCTCTGCGCTACCGATCCTGCAACTCTCCCCTGCTTCTGTGTGCTTGCGTGCCATAGACTGCCTTCTCCTTTAATCGTAGTGCAGTGACGTCCTCCGTGTCCACATACTTCTCCGGCTGTCAAATCCTCTCGGTACATTCTTCTGGCAATCTGTTGTAGTTTTACTGCATACTTCACATGCAGATGCTGGACATATTTTCAACAGCCAATCTGTATCCTTCTCATCCTTAATATATGAGAATATGATATATAATTAGGGGTGGCATATTCTTATGTGTAATATCAAGTGACCCAAAGTGAGTGCTAAAAATGAACCATGAAAAATATAAAAGTTAAAAAAATTTGGAATGCTTGTCAATCTGTTCTGGTATCACTTACTCAAAAGATCCGTCCTTGCTAGAGAGGCAATAGCAATAACAGCAGCCATGCAACCTGTAAACAAATATAAATGACTGTGACCCTATCTTCTCTCAAGGAAACAATTAAAAGAAATGTAATCATTTAAGCCCCTTGGGTGCACTGTGTCTAAGATGTATGTCCAGTATGTTTCTCGTTGTAAAAAAAAAGTGTATCTATATCAAAGCCTGTTGTGGTCCTTTTAATGTGCTCTATCCCCATGAGTCTAAGAGAGGAGACAGAATGTTTAAAATCTGTGCAGTGGGTAATCAAGACTGTGTTTTCTGATCTATTATTTATCCTGCTTTTATGTTCGATAAATCTCGTTTTTAAGCTTCTGTTTGTCTTGCCCACATACATGAGACCACACGGGCACTTTATGAAATATACAACGTGTGTTTGTAGTGCAGGTAATACGTTTATTAATTTTGAATTTGGCACCACTTCTTGGATGCCTAAATTCATTTCCTGTCACAACATTATTGCATACCGAACAATTAAAACACGAGCTGTTACATAATGTTCTCTATTGTCTGCCTTGATCAAAAACTGGAGCCATGTAGGGTTGAATTTCCATCATGGACAGGTTGTTTTAAGTGTTTTAATTGTTCAGTATGCAATAACCTTGTGACTGGAAATTAATTTAGGCATCCAAGAAGTGGTGCCAAATTCAAAATGAATAAACGTATTACCTGCACTACAAACACACGTTGTATATATCATAAAGTGCCTGTGTATAACCCTTGGTGTCTCACCCACTCCATATCCATTCACAATTGCTTTTCTCTTTCCTGACAAGTACTTGCCATTGGATAACATCAGGAGGGTATTGTTGCACAAGAGGGGTTTCTGTCTGTTTTTCATATATATCTTCTTAGAGGGGCATGGAGGGAATGACTTGAGCGGTCAGCTTGGTGATCGATCCTTTGACGCAAGAGATAACAATGAATATAATGACAAAAACAGATATAATCAGTCCTTGCGTCAGTTTTTCTCCCAGTGACCCAAACCATGTGCCTAGTCCCAAGTCCCAGCTAGATGTTACTTTCAAAGAGTCTTCCAATTTTGACACCATTTCTTTTATCCCAGTATATCATGGGTAATGTTAGCTGTATTGTAAGGTACATAGGTACAACACCCTTCTCCCACCACAGCACAAACACCTCCTTGGGCCGCCAATAAATAATCTAGAGCCATTCTATTTTGTAAGGCCATAGTTCTAATAACCAACATTTCAGTAGTCATTCCTCCCAAGGCATCACATATATCATTAGCCAATTCCTCCACTAAATCGAGTAAGTGCTCGTATTCTTCCCCAATTATCATACACCCCAGTGGCAGGTATTTAAAAAATTGACAACTTCATCAAAATTCCTGATTATCTCCTTAAAAGAAAATCCATCTTTGTATCTTGGCAACTGCCGGGAATGAGGAACATAACTTAAAGGATTTTCTTTGGATATTGTATGTCTTTATTTATATAGCACTAATGAACATATCATGAAAGAAAGTACTAGAAACTGTAGATAACAAGAACCCCACCAATCATTGGGCAAAATGTAAATGATTCAGAAACGCAAATCCAATATGTCTTTACCCGTGCCATAATTGAGGAGTTTGTCACACATACTCCACCTAGCTTGATACATTTCTTCTCCTAAAGTTATATTAGTTTTTACCATACTAGAACCAGATCTAGTGTAAAACCATTGTAATTGTCCAGTAGTATTAAAAGATTCACAATACATGGTGTAATTGCAGTTAGATGTGCCTGCATATGTAATAGGCAAGTCTGAGTACCTTGACTTGAGTAGTCTGGATAAACAGAGTGAACCCTTCACATGTTTCACGGCCAAATATTTATCTGCATCTTTATTGGAGCATGTACGGTAATCCTCAACAGAATAAGTGTAATTTTCATACATTCTCTCTCTGATCTTTCGGTTGATTTCAATATATGTGCGCCTCTTCTGAAAAGATATACAGTACTATATTGAGGGGTGTCTGTACTTTATTTTGTGTTACTTTAATTATATTACTTAACATTTCTGCCTGGTCAATCATTTTATTTATATATATTGCTGAGCGAATTAGGTCCTGACATGGCCTTTAATATTTAAAGATATAGGTATATAACTCACCCCTCCTGCGGCACCTTAAAAATATATGTACACAGATATAACATAATGTAATATTAATACTGTGTGCCACCCTATGTGCTATATCTAGCAACACATTTATCTCCTCTGCTATCCCCAGCTGTCCTAACACACATAGATATATAAGAATCTGGAACACTTTCATTTTTGTAATTCTTTCGTTTAGTTACCAGATGAAAATAATAATAATAATAATAATAAAAATAACCACTAATAATAACCCAACCAGGATTCACTGATCTGTTTTGTAGTTTCCGGTCAGAATCCTAAACTATATGTTAGTATCTAAAAATATTAAAACATAGAAAAAAAAATAAAAAAATGTAAGGTTAATACAGTATTGAACAATTCAGCAATAGTATGAAGATTTAAAGTTCTTGTTATTTTGATTCTACAAAAAATACTTGTATACGTGTCTATTAGTTCTCTTTAAAAGCTTGTGTAAATGGTTCCTTGATGGGGAGACCACTTTACAATGAGTCACATGGACCCACGAGGTGAGCTCCACAACCTTGAAAGCTGTATTTGTTGTAAGCAATACTTGGTTCGGGCCCTTCCACCTGGGCTGTAATGCGTGTTTTCTTTTAAAACATATAACCATCACCCAGTCCTCAGACTTGAGAAGGTGCACTTTCAGGTTTTATAATGTAGTCTATACAGCTTTCACCAGTGCATGGAGAGACTGTAAAAATATATTAGTTGCATACATATTCCTATAAGTGTCTCCAAGAGGGATAATTTATGTTCCTCTGTCTGAGTAAATATTATATGGTAATCTATACCTACACGTAGGAATAAATTCCTGTAACAATTTCTTTACCACTGTCTTAGCGTCCGCATATAGACAGGAGAAGACCTTAATCAAAATCTATCTAATAAAATCTATCTGTAGATTACTGTATTGTCTGCAAATGCCACACTGATACCATAAATAATTTGCTGCCTTAGCAAGTCCAGGGGCCAAACACTCACGGGAAGTAATATCAATTATCCCCTCTTTGTTCACATGCAAACCACGTGCCATGCAAACAATGTATAACATAAAGGATGACGGCATTTAAAACATTAGCGGCTAAGATGCACGCTTGGTTGCTAGATCTGCAGCAAAATTACCCTGGCATCTATTGAGTGTGTGGTGCTTTTACCTGTGGCTCACAGGAGGCCCGAACCTCCGCCGCTGGGAGCCTGGGGTGTACCTGATCCGTCTGGTGACAGCGCCTCCACCTATGAGGGATCCTAGCTTTACTGGATAACCCTGTCACAGGACAATATACCCAGTAACACACACCAGAGTATAGTATAACGGTATTTACTAGGCACAAACTTAGAACACACATAATATCCTGCCCCCTCTTCTAACTAGCACCATGGAAATCAGTAAAGGATTAATAAAGAAGCATGAAGGTGAGAAACGAATGGCTCCATAATATTATACAGTTTTAATAAAAAAGGGTAAAATTGAAGGGCTACAGTATAAGAATCATACTCACAAACAGCAGATGTTGCGCATTTGGTATATAGACGGAAAACATAAAAGCGCAAGCTTGTGTGAAGTGATGAATGTGAATAATGCCCAATCCAATTCGATAAAGGGAAAAGAACAATGACAATATAATATAAGTGCTAACAAAAGTGATTAGTGCTGATGACAAATTCATCTTGTGTTGTTCAATGTGAGGTTGGCATATCAGCTCAGATGCTCTTCATGCTGCATTAATGCTCACAATTAAAACAAATGGTACTCCTTGATAAAGCACTTTAAGGGTGCGAAACGTGTAGGAGGTTTTACACATCCGTTGGGTGATGTACTATTACTAATAAACATTTTTATTTTATCCTACCTGGCTCCCTTGGCAGTGTGCTGCTATTTTTCTTTTTGTCTCTGTCACTAATAAAGGCTACTCTTATACATTGTATGTACCTCCAACTGCACCTTACCCATTTGCATATCATACTGTATGATATACATTATAGCAAACATCTAATTGACATATATACATCTGTGGGATATTTTTGCCTACACAGCCTTGGCTGCTGAGAGTACTGTAGTATCTGATTATTCACAAGTGAGATACTTGCAGATATGGTTCTCCAGTGTACACAGGATGAAATATCAATCCACATAGGACTGAGTTAATCCCATAACCCATTATGGTGATCATTATTCACGTATGCCTATATGTCATCTCAGTTTATTACAATGTCACCACATCACTAAGGGGATTTTAAGAATTCACTGTAAATATTACAAATTGTGGAGTGTCCCGCAAGGCAGCACAGCAGTAGGTTTGAAACACCAGTTCCCCAGCAGGACAGCTGATCAGCAGCAAGTAAAGACACTAGTGGTGATGTCACAGTGGGAAAGTAAGACAGCCTTTAAGCGTTTCGTGTAATACACTTTATAAGGGGTCACTGTGACATCACCACTAGTGCCTTTACTTGCTGCCAATCAGCTTTCTTGCTGGGGAACCGGTATTTCAAACCAACTGCTCTGCTGCCTTGCAGGACACTCCATTATAGGAGGTCAGAGGACTATCAGCCAGGCACTTCATTGTGTTATGGTGTTTCGTAGGCTTGCCGATGTTCTTAATACTTGATGTGAGTTTTTAATATTTTGTTACTGTGAGAGGTTGCGCCCATATGAAAAAAACTTCAGGAAGTCAGACAGTGACAAGTTAGACAAGTATTCGTTGCTAAACCAGGACAGGTTTATTCCTTTGACAGTTTGTACAGATTGATTTCCATGTCCCCGCTCTTTAAGGAGGCGGGATCAGCAGATCCTGGAGATTGGAGCTTTGCAGGGCATCTGCAGTGAAGTACAACCTTCACCTTACCTTCTCTCTTATCTGCCAACTGATCCCTCCTTAATTAGCATCAGACACCTGTTTCATTTAGGACCAAACCAAGTTCAGCCAACCGCACAGGGGAAACATTTCCAAAACATATACTGTACAAATTAGAAAACATAATAAACTTGGCCTCACATATACAATTTTCTACAGCAAAACAAAAGTAAATATCAACTGCACGTATTTACTCTTGCAAAATAAGAAGTTTACTGAATTTCAGTATCACCTGCCTTTAAACCCCTACATATGGTATAATCAACATGTATGGTATTGCAGGAAGGAAACGTCCTTTCCACAGATTCTGCCCAAGCAACATCACGCACCAAGCCACCTTAACAAATCCTGCTATAGTTCAGGAAAGGATTTGTCTGTATTTATTATACCTGGCCATTAAGAATTAACCTCCCTTCATTCCTGCTAGAACTGCCTGCATGTGTAAAATACATTGACTGTGCAGCAAATAAACCATTCATTTGACTGCCTTCAGGACACCACATGAAATGTTAGTAAAGTTTTGGGAAAAACAGAGAAATGATAGCTGGGCCCAGCAAGAAGAAAACAGAAACAGAAAAGACAGACACAAGGGGTGTACTGATTGTTTTCTTGCAAATATGCACTTGAATCTACACACAAATTTACAAGCAGCCCTGTCACATATCCCCCACTCTAAGAGGAAAACAGATAGGATGTTTCTCAAACATACTTTTGTATCAGACAGGATACTACAATTTTACTCTCTAGTAATGAGAAATAGGGAACCTCTGCCCTCCCATTCTAGAAGTTCCATGTCCAGGCCCTATATCAGATAAAAACAGTCAAATCTGAATACACTAAAGTTCCTGAACATCAATCTTGCTATTTCTCACCACTTTCCTTCCCAGTAATTTCAGCCCCATACAAGGATAAATTATCTGCATTATGATGCTGACTTCCAGGTCGGTATGATACCCTGAATTTAACTGGTTGCAGTGCTAGATACGTGTAACCCAGGCATTCTTACATTGCATATTGTTTAGCCACGTCAATGCATGATGATCGGTGATTAATGAAAATTGCTGCCCCAACAGATAACACTTCAACACTTCCAACGCCTTCAAAATCGCCAGACATTCCTTCTCAACCGTGGCATATCTGGTTTCTCTTGGATGTAGCTTACGGCTTATATACAAAACAGGATGTTCCATCCCTTCAACTTCCTGGCTAAGTACTGTCCCTACCCCCACCTCTGAAGCATCACAGTGTACAATAAATGGAACATGAAGTCTGGACTTTTCAACACTGGTTCACTGAATAAAATATCCTTCAACTGGTTAAATGCAGCATTACACTCTGGAGTCCAGGTCACCAAATTGTGTTCTTTATTCTTTGTTAAATTGGTAAGCGAGCCTGCTATGGACGAAAAGTTAGGAATAAACCTTCGGTAATATCCTACCAATCCAAGGAATGAACTTACCTCCTTCTTGGTTCTAGGTATAGCTGCTTCCCGAATAGCATTCACTTTACAATTCTCGGGTCGCACCACTCCATTTCTTAATCTGTATCCCAGATATCTAGTTTGCGTAGTGCGTCCTGGTCTCTTCGTAAATACACGTGCATAACGAGTAACCAAATTCTCTAACATACCCTTATGTTCTGACGAAAGTTCTTCCCCAGATGTTACCTCATCCTCCTTACCTTCCAAATGCAATCTCTGATATGCCTCACCTGCCATATCAGGTTCACACTCTCTCAGGACCATCAAAGACAATTTTTCTCACTCCAACCTTTTAACAAATAAACATTGTATATGGACTGGTCCCTTCTTCCTGGTGTGCTTAATTGGTAGTTCACAGCCCCCTTTCTTTCCACAATGGTATATGGTCCTTGCCATCTAGCTACCAGTTTATTCTCTCTATCGGGCAATAAGAGGAGCACTTTATCCCCAGGAAAGAAGACCCTATCTCTTGACTTTTTGTTACACCACACTTTCTGGTGTTGCTTAGCCTCCCTCACATTTTCATTAGCCAGATTCTGCATCTGGATAATATGTTTCCTCATCTGTATGATATACCCAACTATATTATTCTTCAAAGGGTACTGCTGCACACAGGAATCTTTGATTAATGCTAGCAGACCCTGGGGTTGCCTTCCATAAAGGAGCTCAAACGGGGAAAACCCAGTTGAGGCAATCTCCTATGCTCGATCTGCTGCTGCCTGGTGAGGATACCTGGATAGCCTTTTCCTTTAGGGTGAGCTGCTGCCTTCCTCTGCGTCTTTTTCATCAGGGACCATAGATACTTTCCTGCTTGGGTTTAGATGTCTTCTACCGCATCAATCATCCCACCGCTGCCGCCATATGTAAGAGGTTGCATCCATATGAAAAAAAAGTAAGGAAGTCAGACAGTGACAAGTAGACAAGTATTCGTTGCTAAACCAGGCCAGGTTTATTCCTTTGACAGTTTGTACAGATTGATTTCAATGTACCAGCTCTTTAAGGAGACAGGAATAGATGATCCGGGAGATTGGAGCTTTGCAGGGCATCTGCAGTGAAGTACATCCATCACCTTACCTTCTCTCTTATCTGCCAAATGATCCCTCCTTAATTAGCATCAGACACCTGTTTCATTTAGAACCAAACCAAGTTCAGCCAACCACACAGGGGAAACATTTCCAAAACATATACTGTACAAATTAGACAACATAATAAACTTGGCATCACATATACAATTTTCTACAGCAAAACAAAAGTAAATATCATAGATATTGCACGTTTTTAAAAATATTTTACCAGGAAGTAATACATTGAGAGTTACCTCTCGTTTTCAAGTATGTCATGGGCACAGAGTTAAGACAAATAATACATGGTTACAAATACAGTTACATAAATGAGCAGGGTATACATTATATACAAGACATTATATATATATATTATAGGGTAATAATATCTGATCTCTTATGTCCCCTTTCTGCAAATCTCTCCTCAATCTCTTTTAAGGTATCATCTAATTTAGTTGACCTGTCTACAATACGTGTAGCTCTGATCTTTTTCGAGAACGGCAGCATCTGTTTCAGACACTCTGGATGGACGCTCGATTCATGTAAATTGCAATTTCTGTCAGTTGGTTTCCTATAGAGATCACTATGTAATTCCCCATTTTCATATGTTAGAAGCACATCTAGACAAGAAATCTGTTTTGTGCTCCAACTTTTAGTGAATTTTACAGTTGTATTTAGTCCGTCCTGGTAATCAAAAAAAATAGTGAGTTCCTCAGTACCTTTCCAAAGGAATAGCAGGTCATCGATGTATCTACAATAAAATAACATCTTGTTATAATGTTCTGTGGGAAAAATGAGTCTCTCTTCAAAGTCAGTCATGTACAGGTTAGCAGAGGAAGGAGCCACATTGCTGCCTATGGCTGTCCCAGCTGTTTGTAAATAAAAAGTGTGTTCTAACTTAAAATAATTTTTGTACAAAACAAAATGGAGGAGAAGCATGATATAGTCCACTGGTGGATTTGATTTATGTGAAATAGTCAATTTTTTTCTAATAACGTCTAGGCCACCCTCATGTGGGATTATAGTGTTTAAATTTGTCACATCCATTGTAACCATAATAATGTTTTTACCTTCAAGAGGCACCGAATGTATCTTTTTCAAAAAATCGAATGTGTCTTGTATGTATGATTTGCTTTAATGACCAGAGGCTGCAGAAAAGTATCAACATAAACTGCCAATGGCTGATTGATGGAACATGTAGCAGATAGAATGGGCCTCCCTGGAGGATTTTGCAAACTTTTATGGACCTTTGGAAGTAAATAGAGAACAGGTCGTCTCGGGTTTTTCATTGTAAGAAAGTTAACCGTTTCTTCATCTATCCATAAATTGTTTAATCCTAATTGAAGAATGCCCTTAACTTCAGTTTGATACCTTAATGTAGGATCATGATCAAGCTTAACTCCTGATTATAAAATTGCCTCAGTGCCTCTGTTTTATGCATTGTATAATCTTGCAATATAAGTGCTCCTCCCAGGGCTGCTCTTTTGAAAATATTATTATTTTCCCTTAGATGTTTAACGCCTCCTTTTGCGCGTGTCATATTGAAATTTGTGTAGTGTTTTCCCAAGCGACGTGTCAAGCAAAATCAGCTTTTAACAGCCTCACCTGACATAGCATCTTCCCAGCCTATCACTGCCCCTGGGGAGCCGCGCCTCCGCTCCACCCCCCTTGGGGATTGGTTCCTTCTGCCTATATATGCTCAGCTGTGCCACTGGCACTTTGGCTGAGCATAGTTTCTTGTTCCCTGTGCTTACCTCTCCTGTCTGCTAGATCCCTGCCTTGCCCTGCCTTCTGATTTCCTGTGTACCGATCCGGCTTGCCTTTGGACTACTGCTTCTCTGGACTACTGATCTCGGCTTTCCTCGACTATCTGTCACTCTCCTACCCTGACCCTGGCTTACGTCCATCTACGATCTAGACCTCTCCTACACCGATCTCGGCTATACCTCCATCTACGATCCGGACCTCTCCTGCACCGACCTCGGCAAGTATACGACAACTCTGATCTCACCTACCCGACCTGGCTGCCAAGACCACTACAGTCCAGGCGTGACCCCTGTGTCTGTGGCTTGTGTTTGCCCATTCCCATCTCAGTACCGGGTTCTCGTCTAGTCTGTGGTGAGCACGGCGTAACACACGCTGAGCAGCGTGTCATCACTTTAACCGCATTGACCGCTGTTGTAATCACCACCTACCTGGACTATACAGCTAGCATATTGGAACTGTCAGCTGGTAACAGCAGATATCTCTCTATTTTGAAAGCAAAATGTGTTAACTGTGTATGGGAGTATATCTCCTTATTAGCAACATATCATACTGTTGTTTTACACAATGGAGTGTGTGCATCTCTGCTTTTCCTTTTAGACTCCATTATGGATTTGGTTAGTCCATCGAAGAATCTGCCCTGTCTTTACTCTTACCAATTTGAGTTTAATTTCATCATTAACCATCATGAACTTTTATTGCTTTAGACATCTTTTATTTCAAGTTGGGTAACTGTTTTTAATTGTTTTTTTGGGGAAGGTCCCCACAACAATGCATCAAGACCATAGGGTGAAATAAACAGTGATTTAATTTTTATGGAGTGTATTACAATGTATCTAAGTAATGAGTTATGATACAAAGTATGCAGGTGTCTGTGTGAAAACAGGTTAATTCCTAAGGAGTGAGTCCTTGAAGACTAAACAGTAAATGTCGACTGCAAACTGCTTGGAGGCTGCTGTAAGTGAACCAAGCATGCAGGATGATCACGCATCCAGATTACGTATACACTGCAGGAAAGGATTCCACATTCCCTTTTTGATGCCGGAGAGGTAGGTGATATCCAGATAAAATTCCCAGTAGATGTTGAACTCCGATAAGGCAGTCTCTAAAATTTCATCTAGGGAGAAATCCCCCAAATGGTGCCAGTTTTAGATCTCCCTTTCTGTTGAATGTGGACATTCAAATATTAACAAAAAGGACTGGTGGGCACTCACTACTTAAATGAGAAAGTCTAATTACGTGCCAGCACAGGTGGATAAGTGATCTGAAAGCCTCTCCATGTATAACAAAATTGAAATAGAACCTGCAGCACTCAAAAACAAAATTGCAGACTGCTGACAATTTTAAAAATATTAATTACGCAGTGATGTGTACAGAAAGCACAATGTTCCAGGGTTAGCCTTTGTCAGGTGTAAACAGAAGAATCATGAGCAAACAGTATCATTAAATACCTAAAGCTTAATGATAAAACAAAAATGCAAAGTCTGGATAACAGGCTGGGGTCTAGACAGAGATGCAAGGTCAGGGTCACAGGCAACACAGCCAGAACTTCCAACAAACAGGAGCAGGATTAGTATCCAGGAACTGGGCACAGGAGCCGACGGGGTCCAGGAACACATAGGATACCAAGCTCGGGCAGAGGCTGGGAGTCACTGGCTGCTATCTTAAAACCTGAAACTGGTGCAGTCAATTACCTAATCCAGGAAGAGGTTTGCCAGAAATCAAAATGGCCACAGCCATTATTAAACGTAGACACAAAAGGTATGTGAGTAAGTCCCTTTTTAAATTTAATGAATAAAGTTATTCTTGATATTTGTCTGGCCTTCTCATGTAAATAACCTCTTTGCTCAAAATTAGCTACCATATTGTTTGTTCTCAAATAATGTATCAGTTTTTGAGCTTCTGCGTGCCCGCAGTAATTAGCTAAAAGGTAACTCATCTATCTTTGATTTGAGGTGAAATCTATTTGCCAACAGCATGTTATTTGTATCTGTGCTTTTCTTAAACAAGTCAGTGCTCAAACTGTTATTGATTTTAGTGACCTGCACATCCAAGAAATTAATGTTGCTCATATCAGAATCTAATTCAACTTGAAATAGGCCCTAGGCACTTTTATTTCTAGAGGCCTGTGTGTCCGATATTTTGACTCATTTTTATGCGGATTTCATCGTTTGCTTTTTTCTTTCGATACTAGCGATATATTTGGCATCGATACTTTTGTTTCGATATTTAAAGGTATCGATACTTCGAAGGCATTTTAAATTAAAATTTGCTGTTTTCTCTTATTTTGTGATTTTTTTTTTGTTTGTTTAGGTATTTTTTCAAGTGAAATATTGTAGGCCCTAAAAGGTTCGTAGGCCCTAGCCACTATGCCTAGTCGGTCTAATGTATAAAGGGGCCCTGTGTGCAGTGCTTGCATAATTTAACATATCTGTGACTCTTTCTCTATTCCATGTCCAGATGAAAAAATGTAATCTATATATAGCCCATCATTTTATATGTATCCACTGTTCCAGGTGTACTCTTTTTTTTGTTTTGGCCAGAAAAATATTTTTTTTACGCTTTGGAACATAAAAATATGTTACGTAGGAGGGTGCCATATTGTCACCCACTGGTGTAGCCTATTTTTGCATTAAAAACATTGATCAAAACCGAAAAAAATTCTGGACAATACAATTTCCAATAAATATGTTATAAAGATACAATGCTCCTCACTAAACATAGTTCAACATGCTAAATTTAGACGACAGATACTGTATCCTAAGGGAGAAAATAAATTCCTTCCAGACTCCAAGATTTGAAAATCAGATTATTCCCTGGATCAACATCCTTCCCAGGTCTACTTATTAGGTATATCCCTGTATACCTTTAGTTTCTAAAAAGATGTCCAACCTTTTTTTGAACATATCTATTGTATCTGCCATCACAGTCTCCATGGGTAATGAATTGCACATTTTAACTGCCCTTACTGTAAAGAACCCTTTCCTTAGTTGCTGGTGAAATCTCCTTTCCTCCGACATTAAGGGATGGCCCGAGTCCTTTGTACTGCCCGTGGGATGAATAATTCTTTTGAAAGCTCCTTGTTCTGCAACCAAATATATTTGTATATAGTTATCATATCACCTCTTAGACGCCTCTTTTCTAATGTAAACAAATCTAATTTCGCTAGTTGTAAGAAGCCGTCAATGTATATGGATAACAGTTGAAGTATGTGGTCAATACTCGCGACTATGGGATGTCTAAGTTCTGATGCATTTTTGGTAGCGGGTATGAGACTGGTGTGCAGGGTGCTTTTTTTAAATCAAAAATCCAAAGTTTAACAATGAGTTTTGTATCAAATGCTTGTTTTACCCTAGGTTTAATTATACCCATTATATCCTGTGTAGGGTATTTATCTAGGAAGTCATAATGGTCTACCTTTTCTAATTGTTCACTACTATTACTTGGTTTCACACCGCTCATGCCAAATACCTACAAGTAATATAATGACCAGGTGCATAGGGAAAAATGCAGTTAGACAATACAGATCTTGTGACACCAGAGGTCACAACAGTCCCTTTAACACGCACTCATGATAAAAAAATAGAGGGAATCAAATAATTGGATACAAATATCCCTAGAAATGGGCTAATTGGACGAGCTGCTCCATATACCACATAGGGATTATGGAAGCACAGCGTACTAGTAGTATAAAAACAAAAATAATAACCTTTAATAGTAAATAAACAATATGCATAAACAAATCGTGAACATATTATGCACTTGTGAAATATAACAAATTGAAATAAAATCCCCAAAGCAATGGACTAGTCTCTGGAAGAAATAATATCAGGAACAAGGTAAGAAACCTGATTGTGTAGTAGTGGGTACAAACACCTACAAATGTAAAACTACTTAGCTATAGTAGCCAGGTAGAGATGGACAAACATGAGCAAAATAACGTATTTATATATAGCATACGGTTGTAGGCTAGCGGCTTGATGGAAAGCATATGAATACATATGTAGCCAGTAGGCTAGCAACGTCCAAGTATCGGGTAGCCAGTATATGCCTCTGCAAAATATGTATTCACATGCTTTCCATCAAGCAACTAGCCTGCTATGCTATATATACATATGCTATTATCTCTTAACCATATAAATAATTATCACAATTGAAAGATAGTTTCTCCTTTTAGTGGAATGCACTGTAAAATATCTCAGGGTCAATATCACCCCCACTCCCAAAGGAACTTTTCCAGGCAAATTATCCTCTGTTAAAAATTTAATTAACCATTTTTGAAATATTGGAACAATTAATCTCTTGACTAAGGAGGATAAACACAATAAAAATTAATGTTCTACCAAGATTATCTTTACTTAACAGTAAATATTAAATGAACCCACCAATTTTAAAAAGGTGTCCAAAGTAGTAAAAAAAATGACAAAATAAAAGACCAAAAATGAAAGCTGCTACTTTTTCAAGACAAACAGCTAGTGGGACTAGGCAAATCTGACTTTAATAATGATTATTTAGCAACCCAGATCAGTGCCGCCTAGAGGGGTTCGGGCCCTGATGGAAAAAAAATGTGGTCCCCCAGCAGCTCTTTTCTCTCCTGCCCTTAGCTGTGGCGGTCGCCCTCCTCCTCCTTCTAAACCACAGCATCAAAGGACACTGCGGACGTCACCGTGACATCGCACGGCGTCGCGTTGCCATGGTAGCATGACGTTATGATGTCATTTGACGCTGCGACCTCACGTTGGTGACGCTGCGGTTCTGAAGGAGAAAGAGAAAAACAACAAGGAGGCGTCCGCCACAGCTAAGTGCCTTCCCATCAGGCCCAATAGGCCCGAGAGCACGGCAAATGTTTATGTAGTCGGGCACCGGCCCCCTTCCGGACCATGGTAATTTGCACCGGCTTCCCCCCCCCCCCCTTTCTCGTCAGCCCTGATGCAGATAATAAGCTTACTAGACTGATATTAACATACCGGTATGGTAAAAAGACTGAAATAGTAGACCTGGATACAATTTATTGGATCAATAAAACTCATACCAGAGATATTGAATGAACCTCCATTATTAAAATAATGTACTACAAATATAGAATATGATAGCAACCAAAAACTATTTTGACACTTTCCCCTCTCCCATTACCCCAATTCTTAACAATCCAGAATTCCATCCAGGTCTGTCCGTGAGAGTCTTTGCATGATGTTCACAAAATTCTTGAGCATTCATAAAAATAATAATGTACAAATGGTACTCCACTCCACTCAGATTACACCATGTGTTTCCTAACTCATTCGTGCTATGTTGGAGAGGTTGTGGGGAAATGGGGACTATGATCCACATATGGTGGAGTTTTGTCAGCAATTTAATTATTCTGTAAGGAAGTGCCAAGTAGAATCAAGTTAATTACATTGGCATCAACATTCCAGAATAATCCAGTTGATTAGAGACAGAATTCCAGACTATCAATTGAAAATAAAATCTCATATATAATATCTTTTAAATGCAGTTAAATGTATTACTCCACTATATTGAAAACAACCAAGGCCTAGGATAAAAATAATAATAATATTATTAATAATAAATGCATAATATATAATAATAAAATATATAATTAATAATTAAAAAAAAAGATAATAGGATCATTTCACTCACATAATACATCATTATTTAGATACATTTGATAATACATGGTCTCAAGGGATCATATCTGATCAAAATCCAAAGCACTTAAAATTATATTAAAGTTGGAGAAGAACAACTCTTACCTTAAGCAACCGATGATGCACAAGGTAGTACATGAATTCAGACACCTCCTGTACACCCCTCCTAAATCATAAATTGGGGGGGTGGGGGGGGGAAGAGTAATGCAAAAAAGAAAATAAGTTTAAAATGAGAAGAAATGAGAGTTCTATCAATATTTATTTTGAACTCGTTCTCCCCGTTTTTTATTTTTTCTATCCTTTCAACCCTACTTTGAGTTTGAATTTATTTTAAGTTAATTTATAATTTTCATATAAAAAAAATGAAAAGGATAATGCTAAAACTATATACTTTTGTGGCTAATATACTCCATGTATATATATATATCCAATGGCTGACTTACCTTTCTTTCCGCCCATAGGCTCAGGGGCGGCCCTCCTTCGCAGCGTATCAGCGTCATGACAGCATGTGACGCGTTGTTATTTTGTCAGGTCGCCAAGACAACGCGACGTTGAAGGAGAAGGTAAGAAACCTCCCCCCCCCTTCACAATACACACAAACATTGTCTCTCCCCCCCCCAAAAAAATCTGCGGATGGATTGGCTCGGGGATGGAATGACTGGCTCGGGGATGGAAGGACTGGCTCGGGGACGGAATGACTGGCTCGGGGACGGAAGGACTGGCTCGGGGACGGAAGGACTGGCTCGGGGACGGAAGGACTGGCTCGGGGACGGAAGGACTGGCTCGGGGGCGGAAGGACTGGCTCGGGGACGGAAGGACTGGCTCGGGACGGAATGACTGGCTCGGGGACGGAAGGACTGGCTCGGGGACGGAAGGACTGGCTCGGGGGCGGAAGGACTGGCTCGGGGGCAGAAGGACTGGCTCGGGGATGGAAGGACTGCCTCGGGGATGGAAGGACTGGCTCAAGGATGGAAGGAGAGGCTCGGAGACTGAAGGACTGGCTCAGGACTGATGGACTGGCTCAGGACTGATGACTGGCTAAGTGAGTAAAGGCGCTAACTCTGAAAACAATCACACAGAGTTTGAAGCAGGGGAGCCTGGTTAAAATTCCAATGTCCGTTCTGTGTGCAAAAGTCACTATCTCCCTGAGCCTCAGGCACCAAATAATAGATTGCAAGCTCTATTGTGCAGGGACTTGTGCAAGCAAAGATTTCTATATACATTGCTGTCTATATTTATAAAATATTTTAACAGGAAGTAATACATTGAGAGTTACCTCTCGTTTTCAAGTATGTCCTGGGCACAGAGTTAAGACAAATAATACATGGTTACAAATACAGTTACATAAATGAACAGGGTATACATTATATACAAGACATTGCATGCACAGTTAAAGAAAATATATATTATGGGCGTATGAAACAGTTACAGACCAGATTAAAATGTGAGACAGTCTTAGATTTGAAAGAACTTAAACTGGTGGTGGATGTGAGAGTCTCTGGTAGGTTGTTCCAGTTTTGGGTTGCACGGTAAGAGAAGGAGGAACGGCCGGATACTTTGTTGAGCCTTGGGACCATGAACAGTCTTTTGGAGTCTGATCTCAGGTGATAAGTGCTGCCTGTGGTAGGGGTGAGGAGCTTGTTCAGATAGCTGGGTAGCTTGCCCATAAAGAATTTAAAGGCAAGACAGGAAAGGTGAATTGTCAGCACTATAGAAGCAAAACACTTATTAACCAATGAATTGAGCCCAAGCTATTAAAATGCTTAATTTAAAATGCGTGTTTTCAGGTTTGACTTAAAGGGTATCCGACTTCTGAGGTCAAAAATAACAATTAAGAAAAAAATGATTGTTATTTCACATACTCACAGATCTTAGTAGCGCGCACTCTTTTCACAGCTACTATGAGCAAGATGAACTAATGAACACAAATGTAGCTGGTATATTGAAACCTTTTGAACAAATGAGCCGATTGAAAGTCTTGGTCTGTGCAACATACTCAATAAACATGGGAAGTTTAAACAAATGAAGACCTATATAATTTCTGCGCTAGCATCATAATAGCAGACATATTTGCTCTGATAAAGTGAAATCTGGCCTCATTTCTTATACCATTTTTTCTTAGATTATAATACTGCTTTTGCAGAAAGCCCGTTTCTAACTTTCACCATGTTTTACTTATTTATGCTACATAACCTCCATTGTTTGCATGAGCAGTGGATTTGTGGGACAAGTGTATTTTGCTTGTTCATCTTTGTCACAGTTATCACTATTGAGGTCAATCCATAAGGGTTCAATACCGTCCGTTGCTATGGGTAATATTGTTAAAAATAAATAAATAGAATGCACACTAGTCTTAGTAACACATTAAACAAAACTGTGATTGTATCTGTTTTAAAGTAAACAGTCTATAATAAGTAGATCAATTGCATTGTGTATTAGCTAGTCATCAATGCCCTGGATGGATTATATCCCTGGGATTTACTTTGAGCCCTAGATCCTTAAAAGTAGTACTTTAATTACATATCTCAAAGCCACCACCAGTCTAAGTTCTTTCAAAACTAAAGCTGTCTCACGTTTTAATATGGTCTGTAACTGGTACATACGCCTGCCTATATTATATATTATCTGTAACTGTGCATGCAATGTCTTGTATTGAATGTATACACTGTTCACTTATGTAACTGTATTTGTAACCATGTATTATGTGTCATCTTAACTCTATGCCCAGGACATACTTGAAAACGAGAGGTAACTCTCAAAGTGTTACAGCAGCGGCAGCTCTTATTCGAGCAAATGCCGCTGGCTGTATGAGGCTGGGAAGCGGGTAGCCGCGGCGCGTGGCGGCGCACTGTGACGTCACAGTCACATGCGCGCCCGGCTTCCCCGTCTTCCCCGGCTTCCCCAGGCTTCCCCGACACCCCTGGAGATGAAATTAAGGTAAGCGGGGGTGCGGGGAAGCAGAGGGGCATGACAGAAGCCGGGTTCGGGGTCCAGAAGGGGGGGTAATTGCGCGCGATGTGGAGGGGGGGTGCGTGGGGGAAACGCGGCAGCGCGCATTTTTTACTGGCGGCAGCTGGGGTAGATCCCGGCATGCCGCCGGCATTTACTTTAATAAAGTATGTCGCTACTGTAGTTCCTGGTAAAACATTTTATAAATAAATAATAATTACCATTCGTCGGGCAATTGTTTTAAAAGGTTTCTTAATTCAGTGTGTACATTACGTTTGGTTTTCAGTCTGATCATATAAGTCCTTGGTCAAAATCTGCAGTAATTTTTCTGATAAAAAAATAAATAGATTTAAAAAAAGGGTGTGTGTGTCGAGCACGTGCATTTTAAGTGAACCTTCTTTGTCTTTTGTCACAGAAATTGTATTTGTGATGGTGATGTTTTTAATTACAAATCAAGACATAATTTCAGTGACAAAACACAAAGAAGGTTGACTTAGAACACGCGTGCTCAGCACACACCATGTTTTAGCTATTTGCACTTCTATATTTATACTAACTGCGAATTCCTTGTGTGCGACTGTGTGTCACTCTGTGTGTGCGTGTGTGAATGTGTGTGTCACTGTGTGAGTAAGCACGTGTGCCACGGTCTGTGTGTGCACGCACATCACAGTGTGTGCGTGTGCACGTGCATCACTGTGTGTATCACTCTGTGTGTGTCACACTATGTGTGTGTGTCTGTTTCAGCCTTGTGGGATGTGGCTCTTTCAACGGCCCCGGGCTTGGGGCCCGGCCTCCCTTCTTGCTCCTTTTTATCCCTGCCTGGTGTTCACTGGCTCCTCTTCTCCCCCTCGGTCCAGCTCACGTGTTGCGCATACGCAGATGCCCGCGGCCCGCATGCGCAGAGGAGTGTGGTGCGCATGCGGCCCACAACTCCTTGTGCGCACGCGTTTAGTGTAAGTTCCGTGCAGGCTAGAATGTTGGTTTTGCGAATGTGCGAGCTCGACGGCCGCGCGCCCATTAGTTCCATGACGTCACCTGCGTTATGGCTTTTCGTTACAGGACAAGGATTTTTTTCCCCATGAAAAACCTGTAGGTGCCAGCAAAGAAGTTTCACTTCAAAAATGGGAGACTCCCTTAAATGCCCCAACTGTGGGCTTTCGAAGTACTGCTTTATTACTCACCCACAATTTATGCAGCTTTGGAAAGGTGGAGCATGTTTCCTTACTCACTGGCCCCTTTATTATTATTACTGTCATGAAAGCAGGCTTTAGAGTGCAGAAGTTGTTATTCTGATTAGATAGAGCTTTAGACCTTCATTTGAAAGGATATTAAATTGTCTGAAATAATGGGACAGATCTTAAACATGTGTAACGGGTATTCCCTGTGAATACAGACGCTACTGGTACTGTGTATTACCTGTATGGCTCTCAGGAGCCTAAGCCTCCGCTCAGGGAGCCTGGGGTACATATATGTAACTATCTCGTGGTGCAACGCCTCCACCTGGGAGGGATCCCAACGGAGTGGGGGAAGGCCCTCACAGGAAAACAATCACGATATGCACACTGGTGTAAAACAGGACTGGCTTTACTAAACATATGCACATAACTTATACTCTATACATATCACACAATACTTGCTCTCGTTGAAAGTATTACCCTTCCCAACCACCGTGTACCCCTACACCGTGTCCAACTGTACTATACAGGGCCCTTGGCCACTCTGCCACGTGTGTCCCCAAGTTATACCCCCACCCTTTAGGCGTGCTTCTTGCATTGCTGTACAGTGTTGGTGCACTTGTGGAATGATACCTGCCCGGGGCTCCCACCCCGGGTTCCGCAGACTACGACAAGGATTCCGTCCGGTCCGACGTTGTCCTCCACCACCGCGTGGGGTGAATTCCGGCGTGGATAATAACACCTTAGGTCTCTATGTCTTTGGTGGCGTTCTGAGCCCAGAACCCACCTTGCAGGGCTGCACTGCTTAGCACTGTGTCCCTGACTACCAAACAGATAATGGGGCACGGTCCCTACCTAGGGCCTGTCCCTATAGCACAACAAGCTTTCAAGGTGGCTCAGGACCTAACTGGGGGGGGCTGCTGGCCTAATGCAGCGGGTCACTGACCCCTGCACTCACCTCCTACCCCTAGCTTGTCCTGGTCCTGACTGACTAGCATGGGCTGAGCGAGTGAAATGTATCTATCTCTTCGAGCAGGGAGATGCTGCAGCCCTATTGGCTCCCTGGCATCAAGTGGGGTCCCCTAAGGCTCATGGGACTTGTAGTCCCTGCTTAGGGCCCTCTCCTGGTTGGTCCGGTTTCGTGCGCTTGTCCTCGCGCATGCGCAACTGGTCCGGCCGCCAGAGCTCCACTGCGCATGCGCGAACTCACGCAAGATGGCGGCGCCCTACACGGGTGCCGCCGGGGGCCTCCGGAGCACTGGAGCGCTCCCTGCTTGGTCCCCACCCTCTAATCACAGTAGAGGGGGAGACTGGGACAACGAGATTCTTAAACGAGAGTCTCGCTGGAACTACACTTTAGGAACACTCACCCCTAAGGGGCTTAATGAGGAGTTCGTGTTCTCTCCCTTTATTTGAATCCCATATATGTTCACGGCTCTGTGACGATTTATCCCACATACTCTGCCTATTTGCTATACCCAACGTCAAACACATACCCTGGGTCTTTCTGTATTATGCTCAGGGATCAGATGGATATGTACCTGGTTGATTTGCCTTTATTTCTGTACACGAGTTGACTACTATATATATATGTACATTTTTGCCTATTTTTGACATGTCTGATTCTCTGATATAGTCATCATAATGAGTCATTTAATGTCCTTATTTGTTTACTTTATACTAGGATTCATATGACTCTTAAATCTGTACCTTTCAATTTGTAGTCATCTGTTGACACGTTTCTCCTTACTATAGGGCATCTGTACACTTCCACTTGATTCTAAAATGGACTGGATGATATATGTTTGCCACCTTGACTCAGCATAGTACCACTGCTATTACTTAGTAAACTGCCCATCAGTCTGTGTAAACACTCTACAATACAGGACAAAAGAGAGATGCACCCGCTCAACCTAGTGTGACCACTTGGGTCACTAGTACAGACTGGTGCAAAAGGGCAGGGAAGGTAATCAAAACACAAATAACACTGTATGACATAGGACACTGTGCATCTATAGGGCCTTATCTGTATGCACAGTGTCTTATGTCATACAGTGTTATTTGTGTTTTGATTACTCTACAATACACACTGACATCTCCTGGCAATGTGACATGCTACTAAGCGGCAGTGCAGGGGTTAAATTCCCCGTGCCTGCCATGACAACCATTTTCTATAAATTGCGCATGCCTACAGCGTGCATTCACCTTTGAGAAAGCGCGTCCTCGCGCGAAACGTACGTCAGGTGACAGTACGGCGTGACGTCACTCCGCAGCACTGATCATACGGACACACGCGTCAGTTACACTGTTGCTCGAGCTCCTGTTCCCCTCCTCTCTATGGGCTGTACGATCCAGCATTTAAGACTACAATCTAAGCTAAGTGTATCGTTTTTGAGCTCCTCCCTGGTAACACTATGCCAGTATGTGCTTTGAGGGGATATTTAGGAACTTAACGTGTCTCCGTGTTACACAGGCAGTTGCTATTCACTGAGATCACTGCAATGTGTGCTTTATCTATACTTACTACGAGTATTATTTAAATACACTATCTGCACATTGTCAGCATGTGCACTTACACGATACTTTCATCAAGTGTTTTATTGTGAGGACTATTATTTGATAACTAATACTAGCAATTATTCTACATGTGTTTTGATCCTACCATACCATCATTTATAAATTTTCTTTTCATACAATAGTGAGTGTCTATGAGGTTTATGGTTTAAGAGGCTATAACTGGATAGGGTCGGTGAACCGTGCCTCTGGGCTATATGTATGCACATTTTGTGCTAGCCCTATTTATGGTCTTACATTTTTGTTAGTTTACCCTCACATTTTACCATGCTGATCATGTAGATTTATTTAAGCGTGTTTGTATTGTGACTACACGCTGACTATATATCTACACTATCAGACCAGACTAGCCTGGCAATTCACTCCTGCCAGCTCCTTGGTATTCAATTTCTGCTATTTGGATTTAATTTCCTCCAGACTCAGTATCGGCAGCCCTATAATGTTACAGACTGCCGTTTTTTTTAGATAATAGTACTGCTTCAATATATGCTAGTACTTTTTTCTGCAGGAATTGATACATATATATTGTAGCCCTTATACCGTGTGATTGTGTATAGTGATTATCTTAGTTCTCTTCCCTATTTACTTAGTGTGGAAGTTTCTTTGGTATGTCATTAGGGGGTGGTCTTGGACCTTCTTACCACACCCCTCTGTACAATTACAATTTTATTATTGATTAAATTGATTAAATTGATTTTAATATACTACATCATTTCTATTAGGTCTATCCGAGTGCATTCATGAGGGAATCTTTTGTTTGTTCTAATATATATGGTACAAATAATTACTATTGAAGGTTGATGTCACATCTGAAAAGGTATTGAGGAAAAGAGTAATATTGATTGTTAGAGTTAAGATTGCAATGGTTTCTATGGAACAACATATAACATTAGGACAATATATGTTTTATACTTGTCCAATAACTTAATGGGCAGCCTTAATGAATTACTGTACTTGCTTCAGTTCCAAGGTTTGCAACAGCTGATACTGTCTAGAGTAAAGAAAGAAATTGCATAAGTTGAGTTTCTGGGTGGAGATATAACACCTCTTCATGTCACTAACTCTCATGACCAGTGTATAAAAAGAGAAGTTACACCGAATCCTTCCATTACTGCCTGAGTAAGCCAATCACAGACAGTAGGAGCCAGTCAGAATGAGCGACAAGGCTAAAAAATATGTAGGAATTGTTGGAGCACCTTTTTCAAAGGGACAGGTGAGATATTTTTCACATTTAATACTTATATTTGGGGATGCTCACACCGGCATTTATCTCTGATTTTAGATCTTACTGTCACTTCTTGCAATAACGACAATCCGGTATACATGCCTATTGATCTTTCCACCTAATATCTATGACCTTGCTGATTAGATGATCGCTAGATGTTTTTATTTCCCCTTTGAATGTAGACTACATTCTTTCTAAGCTTCTTACAGTACCGGTCGAAATATTAACTTTACAAAAATCAAAGCCATACATGTTTGTAGATGAAAGTTCAGTTCCTATCTGTGTGTTATTTGCAAGGGAAAGTTATCAGTACATGTCCAGTGGCAGTGCTACTACAAGAGATATGAACACAAATAAGTATAAGATAAAGACCTACTGTAACAGTCTATAACATTTTGTTTCTGACGAGATGTGTAGTATATCTGCACTTTATTGGGAGGTCTTCTGGGTTCTGTCTGCTAAAAGGATAAAGAGTGAATTCAAAATGGCAAAATAAATAGACGATTTGAAAAGATATACAGTATCAGTGGCACGGCAAGTCCGAAACTCAGTTACTTAATGTACTTTGTCTAACATGTCCCTATTTCAGCACTATATAAAATGTAGTTATTAATACTGTATATGAATAACAAAATCACAGAACTCACAGCCTTATTGAATCTGAGAACAGAAAGCCTGGTTGGGTTAACATGGACTGTTACACATGGTAAGAGAAGTTGAACATGTCAGTAGAGCATAAACTAACATTCCCAACAATGGCCCGGTAGTACAAGAGGCATATTATATCCACAGTAAATATGAAATCTTTTGCGCACAGTCATGATTTTATTACTCAAGAAACAATTTGAAGTGCAATGATTTCATTTGATATTTGTTGCTATTAAAAATTGTTTATAGGTCAGTATGTAATGATGGTAAAAACCAGGTTCAGAAGCCCACTCCACCAATTTTATACTAAATTTAGACTTTATCTATTTGTGCTTTGCAGTACATTTTGTTAAATAATCGTGAAATACAGAATATATAAATAAGGCTATGGGAAAATGTCAGATTCATTTATTTTTTAACTGCCTATTGTAGCAATTGACAAAATCATCAGTAAATTGGAATGCTATTTCTAATGTAATTAGAAGTCTAAAGGGGAAAGAGATATGGCTCTTAAATATGAATCAGAAAATAAACAAATAAGGTTCAGCAACCCTGATTTAAATGCTGCACGCTAAGTATTTAACTACAATGGTACTTAAACATTAAATCCTATGATGTAATACACTGTACAAATATAGAGCTTATTTCTAATGTCTAACTGTTTCTATCCTGTCACTATCTTTTCATGGGATGTTTTCTTATGTACTTTTAACTTGATAATCTGTTCAAATAGATTTTATAGAATGTTGGGGTGGTAGAAAACAAAAATTGCACCACCTTTTATACTTTGATACAAATTCTCTGATGTAAAGCAGTGTGTGTACTGGTTTATCTGATCATATTCCACATGCTACAGTCTAAACGGTTATCTGCCTTTTCAATTCTTTCCACATTTAATAAATTAAGTACAAAATGTCCTAGTGTGGCCTTTGTCACAGATTAAAAACGATCCATCGTTGTGCTCAGATATAGAGAGTTTACTGGAGGAGCATACTGTAGGTATGACAGTGTCAAACATTCCAGGCACAAAGGGTAAAGTGAAAAACCATGCAAATCAAATTATATATAATAACTTAAGCCTGGTGACTTCACCATCATTGTTACTTTATGCAATAGAATCAATAGGCGTATACAAGCTGAGATACACCTAGACATTTTTAGAATGGGTAATTGCTAAAAAGAATACAACAAAAAACAAAAATACCCAATGCTACATTCAATATGACAAAAAATACATAGTTAAATACTTAAAGGTTTGAATTCTCATAAGGATCATTTAGTTAAACCCTTTGAACAAAGCGTTATAAGCCTGAAGCCACGCCATGACCACCTATGCAGGTCCTAACACTACCTGTGAGTATTCTCATTTACCTCTACAGTGGAGAGAGAAATGCCTCAATAGACCAGCCCTGCACAGGTACAGGGAAAAACCTGCTACTTAAAAAGTGGGGAGGAGTGAACTTAAACTTAAACCCAGTGAGGAGGGGTCACCAACCTCCAAACAACTGACACTAGTTGACAATTAATGAACACACAATCCCTGCAAGCTCAATGGGGCAAGTGCTGGGGTTAGATCTTGCAGAGATTGTGTGTTCATTAATTGCCAAAGGTGTGATGGTTTTGCCTAGACCAGTAGTCTTTGCCTTGAGCTGCAAACGTGGGGTCCTGGTGTGAATTTTTCCATAAGTGTTTCTGTTTAATTACATGCCCATTACAACCTAGCTAGCAAAAAAACCCTGAAATCTAGAATTAATACTAAAGGGAAGTACAATACTGTAGCGAGTATGTATGCTGCCTTTTTACAGGAAACCTAGAAATTAGACATGAACGTCAAAAACTTCTGGGGGTTTGTGCTATTATCATTAGACATCTTTATTGTGCAATGTAGTAACCAGAAATGTTTTCATAATTTTCTCATCAATGCTGCATTACTGTATGTAATTATTTAATTGTGAATGTTTCACTTTTTCAATATACAGCAAATACGTACTGTGAGCACATTCACACGCCTCAGACAGGTCCACAAACCTGCCTTTTCCCATTATCTCTTAGCATGCAGGGCTTCCACTCTAGCTTCTGGGTAATGACATGCAAATGAGCACACTGTCACTTTTTGCTTCATATCCATTTTAACATGGACCCCTTATAAACTTATTGTGATAGCGAGGGGGTAACCGGGCTCACAATTAAAGATTAAGCCTGTTTTGTTACCTCTGATCCAAGTTTTGGGGTACAAGTGTGTCAGCTCTTGAGCCTAACTGTTGTGTATGCATGCTGTGTGCGACAAAGAATTTTTGTGTTTTTACCTTTCCAGGGATGCCAGTAAGCAGGGATTGCTAGGGTATGAGTTTCAAGAGGGGTTTTGCAGAGAAAGTGTTGTCAGAATGTGTGACGGTGAAGAGGTAGCCAGGCTCTCTAATAAAGGTTAAGCCATTTGGTTACCTCTGATCCATGTTTTGTGGTTCCGGAGTGTCATCTTTTGGACCCAACTGTTGTAAAAGCATTACCTGTAATTATGCGCCAAATAATTTTTGTGTTTTTACCATTCCAGGGATGCCAACAAGCAGGGATTGCTGTGGTATGAGTTTCAGGGGTGTGTGTGGGTGTTACGGAGAAAGTGTTGTCAGATTGTGTAGATCTAGTCTGGGCCCAGAGTTGCTGGTTCCCCTAAAAATTTACCCAGGAATCAGGTCGGATGCCTGGCTGCATGTAGACACATTGTCTCGGTAATATCTCCCCTTGAAAATGCTTGCACAATTCGGCACTAGGGGTCCCTGCTTCAGCACAGCCCAGAAAGGTAAATGGGGCATAGGGATGTGAGGTGTCCCTGAAACATTCAAGGGGTCCCTAGGTTAATGGAGATTCCCAGTAAATGCCCAGATCACCCAGAACCGGTATAGGGGTTCTGGGGGTACTCCAATCATCTGCAAGGTTGTGAGGGGACTTTTAAAAGTCCACTCCTAAGTTTATTGTATAAAATAAGGGGTCAAACAAAGCTTCTGTTCCACTTGGAAGTATTTCTAGTGAAACCTATGCAGTCCACAACTCCCTTTAGATTAGCATGTCTCCCAGCCCCAAACATATATCTTGATATGTGCAGATATACAAAAAGTCTTATAAAGGAAAGTCTTATCTGTTTCTTGTAATTGGAGGGGAAGTCTTCTCTGTTCCTTGGTTGCTGCCTTTTCCTCAAGCTATATCAGCATCAGGTTTAGAGGTGCTTTCCCCTGTGTCTTGCTGGCAGCGTGCAGGCTCAAGACATCTTTTCCTATGGTCAGTCCCACAATTTGTGAGACTCAGGAAACCTCACTTCCTGTCTCAAAGGCAGGCTTTTCTAACAAACCTAATCAGCCAGGTGGTGTTGGTTAATTGACTACCAGCAGTTAACCACCACACTGCTGGATTAGAGGCACATTCCCTGAACAGGGATAAATCCCCTGTTACAGTGGGGAATATAGCTAGTAAGAAATAATGTGCAGCTTAATATTCTATTTCCCATAACCAAAAGACTTAACATATTTTTAAAGTGTATAATTTATGGACCAGTGTGTTTTAAACCCTATCTTTTTTTGCACAGAAATGACCTGGGACTTTCAGAACCAATGCTCTGACAGGCCACTGGGCTACCAAGAGGTGCCAGGAGGTCTGGCAGGACATCTGGAGATGAAAGCCCCAGAGGATAACCAAGGTGTCAAGACCATTTGGACAGGAGGGAAGGATTCAAGTATCCACATCCTGAGATCAATTGACGCTCTTTGCATTTCCATTGATGCCACCAGACTGGCACGAGCCTGTCACCGCAGGTGGCATTGAGGGAACCACGGCCAGAGGGGCCAAATTGCCCATGCCCCTTGGTTCAATCAGATTTCCAGGTAACCCTGTGTCTACCAGCTTGACAGATTGGCTGCAGAGACATTTCTCACGCTTTTGATTGGGCTATAGTATTTTTTTAATGAAAGTCAGAGGTATTATAACCCCTTGCTTCCATGAGATAGTGTGTTCTCCAAGGTCTCTCATAGTTCTCTAATCCTCCAAGATTCTCAGCTTCTAAGTTTCCAGTTGCAAGTCTCCAGCAAGAAAAGAGCTGCTTCAGCGCAAGTTGCCTAGAATATTTTCTGCCCTATTTTTGCAACTGCTATCAGGGACAGGACTCCCTGCATCTAGGAAAGTCTAGGTTGTTACCCCAATTCCCAAGTAAGTGTGTCTTTTTGCTGTAGTCTTTGTAACATTGTGTGTTTGCCTTTTCCTGTGAATAAATGTACAATTTATTTCATTAACTTGTTTTGCTCAATGCATGATCCTGGTAAAAAGGTGTAAATGGCCTGGTCTCCCGTGACAGAATGTGTCTAGGTAGTTGGGGTTCAGAGTTGCTGGATACTCCAAAAATGTACCTGAGAATCATGCTTGATATATATATATATATATATATATATATATATATATATATATATATATATATATATATATATATATATATATATATATATATATGCACATTGTCCCGGCAATATCTCCACTTAGAAATGCTTGCGCGACTCACCGTTAGGGTTCCTTGCTTCAGCACAGCTCAGAAAGGTAAATGGGGCATAGGGATGCCAAAAGTCCCTATTACTATGAGGGGTCCCTAGGTTAAGGGGGACACCCAGTTAATGCCCAGGTCACTCAGAACCAGTATAGAGGTTCTCGGGTGCTTCTACCATATATAAGGTTGGGAGGGGATTTTTAAAGTACAGTCCTAAGTCTATTTTATAGTGTGTGGGGAATATAGGCAAAAATAGAAAATAAAGTGCAGCTTTTTATTCTATTCCCCGTACCCAGAGACTTCCCCATACCCAGAGACATGCAACAGAATATTTTATTAATATGGTATGTACTGTTGTGCACAGTATTATGAGCTGGGACTTTCAGAACCAATGTTCTGAGTGAGCCACTAGGCTACCAACTTGGTGCCAGTAAGTCTACTCAGACATCAGACGTGAAAGCCATAGAGGATGCCAGAAGTGTGAAGAACATTTGGGCAGGAGGGCTAGGCTCAAGTACCCACGTGCTGGGATGAATGGAAGTCCTCCGGACTACCATTTGCCCCACCAGACTTGGAGGAGCCAAACTTCTGAATAGTAAGTGGCTAAGGTGGCAAACTTGCGCATGCCCTTGGCTGATTCAGAATCCCCGCTTGCCCGGCTTCAGAAGTCTGGCATCGCTCTGATTGGCTGGTAAGAAAGTTCCCACGCTGTGATTGGTTGTAGTATTTTGTGAATGTGTTACAAAATACTATAAGAATCCTCTCAGCCAATCACCAAAACAGCGGCGGGTTTTTGAATATGGAAAAAATGCCTCTGCAGGGAACCGGTTTCAGAAAAACCAACCCCAAATTTTCAAAGTCCAGCTTTTTGGGACCAAGTTCTCCAAAACGAACGTAGCGGTTGCACCTGGGATTTCAAGATGATTTTAGTTCCAGGACGTTTGGAGCTACTGTAAGTCCCAGTCAACGAAAAGCAAGTCCTCCAGAGAGAAGTAAGCGGTGGCGTCTGGAACTTCATGCCGATTTGGGTTCAAGGACATTTTGGGCTAAGTCCCGGTCAACTAAAGACTCTTGTTTAACGTGTAATTCAGCTAGGAAAGTCTACTTTTTTACCTCAGCTCCCAAGTAAATGTGTCTCTTCTTATGTAGTTTGTGTTCCATTGTGTGTATGCCTATTTATGCGAATAAATCACAATTTATTTCACTTTACCTGTTTTGCTCAATATATGATCCTGGTAAAAAGGTGTAAATGCCTGGTCTCCCGTGACAGGCTTATCTCTGCCGCATTAAACAGCCTTTTCAGTACAGCCTTAGTTAAATAAGTATATTGGCAGTAAATAAAAATATTACAAGTAAACTTACTCACAGACAGCTGTGCGTGTCACAGGAGACCTGTGCATTGTCACAGGAGACCAGGACTAACATACCAGGGATCAATTCGCCAGATAGAACTAGAGGGTTAATAAAAGTGAATTTATTGGAAAATAATATCCACAACTGTTCACAGACATAAAACATACCCTCCCAACTGGGGTAACTGGGGAAGAGCCTGCAGGCCTAGGCGCAGGGACCTCTGTGAAGAGATTTTCCATGTTCTGCTCCCACACAGTGCTCAGCAGGTATTGCTATCAGAGACCCCAACAGCCACACACAGGAGCCCAGTATTCTGGGGCCTATAATTGCCACTGTCTCTGGCTGGAACTGGCTCTGGCTAGAACTCACATTAGAACTGCAGTAACTAGGTGCCTCCCTCCCCAACTTTATACCCCATGCCAAAACATAGATACATTGAGGGAGGGTTAAGGCCAGGTGCCTTCAATATGACCCAGCCCCTGATTGGTGGGGTAACATGAAAACAGTTACATGGAAAAGGTCAGCCTGAACTTGCAACATTTCTCTTACGTACAGAGCTAGATCACCAGGCTACATCACATATATACATACACATAATACAAATATATTACTCATTGATGGGGGTAATGGCGGGCTTAACGTTTATTAAAAGCAGCCAAATGTACCCCTACCATCACACCCATTTGTATGTCATTACCCAGAATCCCTGGCTGTGGTGGAAGCATTGTATGTTAAGAGATAATGGGGAAAGGCAGGGTTGCAGACCTAAGACATGTGAATGTGCTCACAAGTGGTATTTTTATTTGCTATACCATGTACGGTGGAGGTTTTTTTTTGTCAATGTTTTAGTCACCATAACATTCTTTGTTTCTTTTTCAATAGATAATGAAATGTAATTTAAAAAAATTACGTAAAAGATAGCATTTAAGATAAATAATATTACAGAACAATTTCCAGTTCATTAAAAAAAAAAAAAAAATGAAGGATGCAGTGGCACCTAATCTTTTTCCTAGGTAACTTGTAAAGTAGGTAATTAGTGGACACAAAGCTGCAAGACCTTATCTTGGTAGTTACCAGAGGTTTTATTAACTGAGCCTCCCTAAAATATTGTCCAGAAAGAGTTCAGGAATGTTGACTCAAATAGGTGGCTTGTTAATCGGCACTAGACATGAGCAACCTTTTTGCTGAAGTTTGCGGACCTGGTGAAATTCACCCTTTCTTCATTAAAAATGCCGCAATAATTTCCAGTTCACCAAAACAAAACCACCATACATAAAAAATAAAAATAAAAAGTCACATAATACCATATAAACGGCCATTTTCTTAAAATGGTGATGACAATTGATAAAATTGGAACATTTTGAGCACTGTCACTTTTGTGATAATTTTGCAAAGATATGAACCAACAAATTGTGGAAAATTACTATTTTTGTGAAACACTTGTGAAGAAGTAATTTTCAAATTTATAATAGGCACCATTTAGTGGTCATAGCAAGGGAACCGGATAACAACGATCTTTCCAGTGCTTTGTATCTAAACACTGGGAGGTGTACTCTTTCTATATATTCCTCTGCACAGTGCATGATAACATTTTCTCCCTTACAATTTCAAACTAAGCGGCAGATTCATGACGCACCGGTACAGGTAAGCACACCCGAAATATGCATGGAAATGCAAAATAAACGTGTGTGAATAAATATATATATATATATATATATATATATATATATATATATATATATATATATATATATATATAGTGCTTGACAAATCACCAAAAAAATTACTCTCCACCCAGTCCCACCCCCAACCCTAGTCCCGCCCCCAACCCCACTTTAAAATAAATATATAAATAAAATAAATGTAATAAATTCCTAGTAAGAACAACATTCGTTTTTGACATAAATGTATTTATTGTATTACATTATACTACAATTAGTCCTTGTTACGTGTGTGTGTGTGTGTAAATGTCAGATCTAGAAATAAAAGCCAGATGTGAATGACTAGTTTCCTGAACCCCTTAACCAGTGTCTGGACGTCGCTGCTTCACAATATCTAAAGCAGCAATCCCGCCTGGGATCTTACCTGATCCGCAGTCCCTCAATGTCCAGGTAACCTCATTCCCGCAATTTTATACATTGGAGGGGAGGTGTTCCTTACCTGTCTTCTGGGTTAGGAGGGATTCCGATGTCTCCCGTGTGAAGCTTGATTCAGATCTGGAAGAAAGCAGTATAGGTTATTTCGGTGTAGTATAGGGCTGTTAAGATATATAGGGTAAATAAGATATCCAGATCCAGAGTGTGAGACAGACAGAGAGTGTGGGTGAGAGACACAGAGAGAGACACAGAGAGAGGGTGAGAGAGAGAGAGAGAGAGAGAGAGAGAGAGAGAGAGAGAGAAAGAGAGAGAGTCAAAGAGAGAGAGGGAGCAAGTGTCAAAGAGAGAGAGAGTCAAAGAGAGAGAGAGAGAGAGAGAGAGAGAGAGAGAGAGAGAGAGCAAGTGTCAAAGAGAGAGAGAGAGCGTCAAAGAGAGAGATTCAAAGAGAGAGAGAGTCAAAGAGAGAGAGAGAGAGTCAAAGAGAGAGAGAGAGAGAGAGTCAAAGAGAGAGAGAGAGTCAAAGAGAGAGAGAGAGAGTCAAAGAGAGAGAGAGAGTCAAAGAGAGAGAGGGCTGTGGGGATGATAATGCATGAGGCAGGGGGAGCACTTACTTCCTCTATAAACAGCCCTGGAAAGGATGGCGGACGTCACTGCTCCTGCTCATATAGAGCAAACCAGCCAGCCCAGGCGCTCCACAAACAGACGCAGCATAGCACACACACACCCAGCATGTGTCACACACACACACACACACAAACACACACACACACAAAGATAGACACAGCATCCGTTGGACACAAGGGGGGAGGGGGGCGGGCTGTGGAGATGGTAATGCATGAGGCAGGGGGAGCTCTTACTTCCTCTATAAACAGCCCTGGAAAGGATTGAGGACGTCACTTCTCCTGCTCATAAAGAGCAAACCAGCCAGCCCAGGCGCTCCACACACAGATGCAGCATAACACACACACACCCAGCATGTCACACACACACACAAACAAACCCAGCATGTCACACACACACACCCAGCATGTCACACACACACACACACCCAGCATAGCACACACACACACAGACACAGCATCCGTTGGACACAAGGGGGGGGGGCTGTGGAGATGGTAATGCATGAGGCAGGGGGAGTACTTACTTCCTCGTATAAACAGCCCTGGAAAGGACGTCACTGCTCCTGCTCATATAGAGCAACCCCCCCCCCAAAATAAAATAAAAAAGTCTTGGCAGCGTGCCAACTCAAGTCAGGCCAATCAGAAGGGGATTTTTTTTTCTCGGCTTGAGCAGGGGAAAATTGAAAGAAAACCGCATGCGTTGCAGGGGCAGCCATTACAGGTCGCCACCGGGCCAAATCCAATCGCTCCTGGCGAGCGGATTTGTCGAGCACTGTGTGTGTGTGTGTGTATAATATAACTGTTTACTAACGCACACTACTAATAACAGTGTTACCTCCCAACACCAAGTCCCCACAATACACTGACCCAACACAATGTTCACCACCCCTGTGGGGTTCCCCCAAAGTACTGAGGGTGTCCTGGGCACCTAACCACACCGGTGTCCACAGAGCAAGGCCCACCCAAAGTGTGTGGAGCAGCGCTACCCCTGTGTAGAGTCGTTGGTGCACGTGGGTACCTTCCTGGTCTCAGGCCAGACCAGGGTAGATGGGAGATCCTGGATCAACAGAACCGCAATGTGATCCCATGACGCGGGGTCTGCCACGTCCCCGCTCTCTTTCCAATGACATCCATGTCTTGCGGAAGCTCCAGCCAGAGTGTCTCCCTTAAAGTCTATAGGAGCCTGTTGTCTGATCCCAGACCGCAAGCCACAGATCACAGTGTGGCGTCCGTCTGATGGTGCCACAACACTCTCACGATAATAAGTGAAGCGTACCTATCAGGGGGCCTTCCCTATGCATACACAATCTAGGATGGCTCAGGGCCTAGCGGGAACCTGCGGGGCAACTCTAGGCCTAGTCCAGGGAAGCACTGCTCCCTGGACACTACCTACTCTGTTGCCTCCTCTGCTCCGACTGCCCACGCCGTCTGTTTTGTGCCAAACTCACTCCTTTCCCCTGAGTGGATCCTGGAGCCTTATTGGCTCTACTGCCCCACATGTGCAGCATCCCCCAGAGCACTATGGGACATGTAGTCCCATGTGGACAACCTGTAATGGCCACTGCACTGCTGCTCTATTGCGCATGCACGCAGACTCTTATGCGCATGAGCGAGGATCCAAGTTGGCGGCCCCCTATGCCACCGGTCTGCTGTGGATCTCCGGCACTCCGTCACCCCGCAGCCGTCCCCCTCCCCAGCACAGGAGGTAAGAGGGGACCCAGCTACATATAGATATATACAAATCCACTGCATGATTTTGTTTACGGACTTTTCTAAGAATCAGGCATGGATAATTAGCAAACGGATTGCTGTGTTACTTGTAGTTCTTATCTTCCCACTTGCAGAAACTGAAATAGTGTTTCAGATGTAATACATATCTGTCTTATTTCACTGTTTTAGAACTCTAGTTTTAAATAAAATATTGATTTTTGACTGATTACAGGTATGTTTGTACTTTTTACTGCAGGCATTCACAAGTAATGATAGCTATTTAGCTAATGGAGAACAAATATATCTAATGTAACTCTCTTTCTCTTAGCCAAAGGGTGGTGTGGAAGATGGACCAAAAAGCTTGAGAAGTGCTGGATTAATTGAGAAACTTAAAGAACTTGGTAAGACTCAAGTTAATTTGCAAATTGCTAAAACCACCAGTCCCACAAACAAAGGTATTACACAGCCCCACGTTGTAAATCCCATATACTGTAGGTCTCTCAGAAAATCACTACAAAATTTAAATGGCAGCACCTTGCATTCAAGACTCAGCTATCCATGTATTGCAATAACATGGAAGCATTAGCCACAGTAACCCAATGTTGCAGTGTTTTTTCATATCCGTTTTAGAGATTAAACATTTATAAGCAAACGCCTTACCGGAGAATGGGATTACAATTGAGTAAAGAGAATTAAAAACCCTTTTTAACGGACAAAGTAAGTGTGACAAGGGTTTCAGAATTACCACAGAGGAGATAAACTAAGAGAGAATGTCACAAATACTCTGACTAGTGAATATTCAATGAGCACGAACATCAATTTAAGCGTATTAACCTAAAAGCTATTTATTTCACCATTGTGGGAAATTGTGATAAAATCCAGATGTACGTCACTCAGGGTTCCCATCATTAAATTCTTAAGGAAGGAAGTATTGCAGGCCTCCAATTACACAAGAGGTCAAACAGCCCGGAGGCATTTAAAAACAACGATGTTTATGCTTTGTCTACTCATGTTGCTTAAACCCTGTTGCTTAATGGAAGTTACAGTGCTTTGATCTATTTACTTCCCACAAGCTAATATACTAGCACTGAAACCACCACATTAGGAAAGTACTAGTGCAGTTTCTCAACTTCCCATCATAAAGTCAAGTAACTTTAGGCAGTGATCGCGTCCATGCGGCGTGCAGGCGAAAGCAGGGGGGTCCCAGCGCGTTGCGCAAGAAATCAGTTGAAACTGAATTCTTGGCGCGACAGGCCGGTCACGTGGTCGATTCGCCCAATAAGGCGAACCAGCTCCGTGACGCCCCTAGGCACGCCCCCCATGGCACGGCGCGTCTCCACTGGCCACAAAACAACCGTGCATGCCTCCGCACGGGCGAAGGCGCCATGGCCCCAGCCTTAGAAGCGACATCATTCTGGTTTACATCTGGTTATACGGACTCCCTTTTTCTACATCAATACCTTCGGGGTGTTGCTGCCTAGTGATGTAATGCATTCACATGAACGCCTGCTGGAACACAAGGGAGACCATAATACAGTTTCTATCTACAGGTCAACCACAAAAGAAAATACGGATATTTCAGGAAACCGTTTGAATTTCATATAACAAATCAGTGAGATCAAAATAAACCAAGTGCTATAAATTAGGAAATAGGGGTTGCCTCTATGATCCAATAAAGTCTTTTTATTTTTATAAGTGAACCCCCTCTGGATCGTTTTTGCATATTGGATGGTGCTCCGTTTTTCTGTCTCCTCTTGTAATTGTATACTATACCTGACATCACAAATCACAATGTTTCAGAATACTAAATTCAGGCATGACAACTCTGATTAAAGGTGAAAAAAATAAGTGAGTAAGAAATTATATAAATAATCATATTCGATAAAGTATATACATCTTCTATGCTGTATACACCATTTTCATGCTATCTACAGTGATAGAACACAAAAAAGGATGTGTAACACATGTACCCCCACCCTATGGGAGATAATGCTTCAGCTACAAGGTGTTATGGTGCGCGTACCTATGAGGGTCCAGGAGAGCTGAGCTGTCTGCGATGGGATGGAGACCAGGACAGGCTTTTAGTGACCTCTGATGTTCTTTCTGGTGTTCAGCACCTCCAGCTTTAGTGGACTCCAGGGTTTCTCGAGGCAGTCCCCACTAAAGCAAACTCTCATACATCCCTGCCCACAGACTGGATTTCAGGCAGGGGTATAAATGAACAAAGGACTTTATTGCATCACTGCAGCAGGTGCTCTTACAGCGGCTTCAGGGGTCTCAGAGTATCCCAGGTCTCTGGATGGTGCATACTCTGCATTGGAGAGCCTCAGATCTTTTGGCCCAGCCAGCCCATGAAGGGCTGACTGGCCTCTCACTCCCAGCCAGGAGGAAAGGTCACACACTTCCACTCCTTAGATAGGGTGGAAGCAGATTCCTATCTTTTTGTACTGCCTCCCTAAGGAACCAGAAGGGCGGGCTAAAGGTCTGTACCCTGATAGGTTGTACACAGACCATGAGTCACCACCTCGTCTGTCACTCAGAGAGTAGCATGAGGGGGGGTCAATTGCCCACAGGACTGCCTGTCACAGACTAGACTGCTAAGGATTTAGGTGATGGGGGGGGGGGGGGAAGAGAGGCCGGTTGTACGAACCATGTTACAGATGTATATAAAAAAGGATACATATAAAAAAATATATACTCCACTATTTTTACTTTTATAGAAATTATTGATTTCATTCAATTATTTTGATTTTGAGTATACTTTTTTTTAAAAAGACAAGGGACTGCAATGGGGCGAATATGGCCCCAGAATATGCAAACATCTTTATGTCACTATTTAAAGATGAGATGATAAAGTGTGGATCGAGACTTAATGCTGCACTGCCTCCTCTGGAAGAGATACATTGACATATTTTATCTCTGGGATCGCAGCATGGAGTCCCTTGTCAACTGTCAATACAGGAAATACATTACATCCCTCTATACATTCACTATGACAGCAGACTAAAAAAAAAAATGTAACAGATTGAACAATTAAAGAGAGAGGTGATTCCCTGCCCGCTTAGTTCTTTGTAAAGGATACAGTTTATAATTATTTATTGGTGGGACCATATTGTTAAAGGTGACAGAGTCAATAAGGGTTCATCTCAGACCAGGCTAACCACAAGAAAACGAAGCACATATCCATGCCTAGGGTATAACCATTGTAATTCTATTCGAAAAGGAGAATTACTGTAACATCCTTTGTTTGGAAAGAAAAGTCTGTAGAGGTGTATGGTCTGAGGAAAGGGCCATTGTGTCCTGAAACGTTACGTTTGTACCTGCTCTGCTGATGTTATAAATACAGAGAAAGTTGTGCTTACCTATCAGACTCCTGTGTGCTACCTCCATTATAACTATTCACAAAACATAATAAAAATGTTCAGATGTAATTCCGAATATGCAATATATTTATTGTGGAGCCCAAGTGGGCAAAGCTATCAGCTATCGCTCAATTAACTATCAACTACCTGTTGAGGAGGGGAGGCGATACAGAAAAGCTACTCTTACAAAAGGAATGCATATTGATACATGAATTGGACTCCATTCATCCAAATAGGATAAGTGAAATCAATGATTACTATAGGATAAAAATAATTAAATGTATATATTTTTATATATGTATCCTGTTTTGTGCCATATCAAAGTAGCTGGTATGAAAATTGTGTGTATATATTTTTGTCCCCCACTAGATATGCTCCTTTTATCAGAGTTGTCATATCAGAATTTAGTATTTTGAAACATTGTGATGTGTGATGGCAGGTATAGTAAACAATAGTATAGTAATAGTATACAATTAGAATGTCACAGCATGCAGTGGTCGTAAATACCAATAATTCAGGCATTAATACCCCAGACATTTCATATAGTTCAGTAATAGAAGTATAGGCATTAATAACATAGATACTAACTTCATAGTTTATGATTATGTATTTATTCATTTACTGCTTCATAATTTATAACACCGTTTATTTTTCTCTTGGTGATTTGTTTTATGAAATTCAAACCGTTTCCTTAAATATCAGTATTTTCTTTTAAGGTTGAACTACAGAACAAGACTGTTTTATGGCCTCTGTCCTGGAACAGGATTGTGTATTTCTCTGCTCTCAGGCTGCCAGCACTCCCCAGTGTAAATTGTAACATTGTTGCTACAAATGTAGCCTGGGCAACACCCCTTTCTCTTAGCTAGTTGAGCTGTTCCTGGCTCCCCCTGCTATGTTTGATTAGTTGGCATACCCCAGTGCCTCTTCTTGCCTGGATAGGAAAGTGTGCTCTCTTTTACTAAAAGCATTCCTTTTCACTGTCTCCCCACAAATGTAACCGCCAGCTATTTTTATACCCTCTGTATATCCCTCCAATAAAAGTGACAGAAAATAGAAGGACTCCGTGTACAGAACATTTAAAGGAGATTAGTTTAGCTACCTGATCCTTTTCACTTGTCACAGTGGGCTTGGCCAGAATAGTTTCCCTTACATTCCGGCAGCCATTCAGGTGGAACACATTACATCACTAGGCAGCAGTGTTCCAACAGTATTGATTTTGGAACAGGGAATCGGTAATACCAGAAGAAGACAAGGATGATGTCACTTCCAGGGTGGCACAATGGCGAGGATATTTAAAACGGGCTGATAGCACTTTATCTTAACTCATCTGAAGAAAGGTCGTTTGTGGCCTGTAAGATTGTATTTTGCAATGCTCCCTGAAATGAATTGCATTTTGAAAAGGATGAACAGAACACCTTCCTTGTCATGAAACTACAGACTGTGATTCTATAAGAAGAGAGCTATTATGCCTCAAAGTATTTTTCACAAAAAGCTGACTACAGTACATCATCAGATCTTCTTATAGTACATTGTAGTGTGCTTACACCAAGCAAAATACAATAGAAAGCAAAGGTCAGCAATGCAGCACAGCAGAACAGGAGCAGCATCCACATTTAGTTATAAGACAGCAAACAAATCTATTTGTGTCAAAAATGCATAATTTCTCACTTTTGTATGTAAGCCAACCATTATATACAGTGCTGCCCATACTGTATGTTTGAAGGAAACTTGATTTGATGGGCTCGATCTTATATTAAACAATACTGTATTTCCACATGATTTAAGTATATGTATTTATTAAGTTGTTTTGCATTTGATTGGGTGCAGGTAAATAATTCACCCAATGTTTCTGTTGCTGCAGAATATGATGTGAAAGATTACGGTGATCTGCAATTTGCCGACATTCCTCAAGATGAATCATTTCAAAATGTGAAGAATCCTCGCACAGTTGGGCAGGCCACTGAGAAACTGGCCAATGCCGTTTCAGAAGTGAAAAAAAGCAAGAGAATGTGCCTAGTCCTTGGCGGGGATCATAGGTCAGTATAGATTAATCTTTTTTTTTAATGCCTGAACAGGTCACCTGCTGAAAGGTCCATATGGGACCTGAAACATTGTCTTTCCCCTGTACTTGTCTGTCACATTAAATGGAGAATTGCATTATGAACTTGTGAGTAGACCTCTACTTTGAATCTCTGTCTTAGAGGAGACCTTTACTTTGAAGAAATTATTTGTTTGGGTAAAAGTGGAAGCATTGTACGCTAAGCAGGGCTGGCTGGGATTATCGCGGGGCTTGGTGCAAGGACATGTGGTGCGGGGCCTCTTACCTTCTGCATCGGCATCTCCTCCTACGTCAAATGGCGTTGCATTGCCCTGACAATGAGACGTTGCAATGTCACATTGTCATGGCAATGCGGCACCACCAGGCGTCCTGTTGTCATAGCAATGCGACACCATTTGACATTGCGGCGCCATGATGAGGGACCGTGCATGAGGAGATACCAAAGGAGCAGGTAAGAGATTCTTACAGAGGCCCCGCGCTCTCCCCCGACATTCAGTTTATTTGTAGTGTGGAAGAGCGCCGGGCCTCTGGAACCGCGGGACTTAGTGCACTGGCACCAACAGCACCGCAATCAAACCGGCCCTAAGCGATAATAGGGGTGCAGACCTGTCGGAGACATGCAAAAGTACCCACAAGTGGTATTTTTATTTTACGCACCATAACTATTTTAATGTCTACACATATGAACAATCAAGATATTGTATTTAACCAGTTAAAGTCTGTATATAAATAAGATGAATTGTACTATGACCTGTCTATCTCAGTTGGTAAAGAAGGAGACTGTTAGTGGGTTTGAGCCACTATTGGAAGTAGACATACAGTTTGGGAAAAATTAGCAAGTATTTCACGGAGAAGGTAGTAAAATGACATCTAAAGTGACAGAGTAATGAAAGTAATAAGATATGGGACATTTGGCCAAGCTAGTCTTTGAAATTCCCCTATTTTCTACAAAAAAAACAAATCTAAGACTAGAATCTCTATGGCCTTTAAGAACTGCATAAGGTCCCCAAACATTCTTCACTTCATTGACTATTTAAATGTATGCAATACTGTACACAAATTGGATTCCTTGTACACTAGACATATTCAGATAAAGCTATAGATCACATATGGTCTTTTCTCTAGTAGTGTGAAAATAGTAAGGCAAGGTGGACAACATGGTTCTAAATTACTATAAATATAAGTAAGGAAATCAACTGGGCTAGAGGAAAAAAAACATATTGTTACATTGTATTTGTTATGTATAAAAACAGCATAATGGATTCCTGAAATGTATTACCAGACATTAAAAAAGTTATGGTGGGTACAAAAGTGGCAAAAACCCTCCACAGTAAATAAAAATACCAATTGTGTTGCATTTGCAGGTCTTAAACACGTCTGCAACCCTGGCTTACCCCATTATCGCTTAGCAAACTGTGCTTCCTCTGCAGCCAAGGACTCTGGGTAATGACATGCAAATGAGCACAGTGTGTTACACTTAACTTCTTGTCCATTTTAATATGGACCCCTATAAGTTTATGCCTGGCATATTATACAGCTTTCCAGCACAGCCTGGGTTAAAGAAGTGCATCGCCAAAAACCTACAGTACTCACAGACAGCTGTTTCAATCTTTTGGGTCTCATCAGTGCAATGTGAAGTGAAATGTATTAACACAATACAGGGAGAGAATGATGGAGCTGTGTAAAAACAATATCTGGGACTATAGCCATTCAGTATATACTGTAGCTAATTCAGTATTTTCTTTGATGCTTGCTCAGAAAAAATTTAGCCCCGTTAAAATGAATGAAGCTTAAATCTTCTTACGCAAGAGACAGCCGGCTTCACAGAATGTCAAATAGTGGCCTGTGTGAACATGGCCAAAACATATATTTGATGTCACCTACAATTGTGATGTTAATGGGTTTATAGCAGGGCCTGAAGAGCAGGGAGATTTTTTGTAGAATCATTTGTCTGGTATACATTTTAGGTGACATTGATTTTTTTTTTTAAATCTATAGTACTTACTTATGCTCTTAATGGATATAGTCATAGTTTGCCATGCCAAAAGGAGACCATCATAAAGGTTTATACACACAACATTGCTGCAACCCATTGGTCTAAAAGTTATCTGAAAAACTGTGACCCATGATGTTTTAGCTCAGAGGTTTCAACTACAAACTGATTAACTGTTCTGGGTCAAGATGTTGCTACATGCCTTCTGTTTACCCAAATCTTTTGTTTCTGCTGATGCAGCTTGGCAGTGGGAACAATCACTGGTCATGCGAAGGTTCACCCTGATCTTTGTGTAGTTTGGGTGGATGCCCATGCAGATATCAACACTCCATTGACATCACCCAGTGGCAACCTACATGGACAGCCAGTCTCTTTCCTCATAAAAGAGCTCAAAAGCAAGGTAAAAAAAATAAATACATGGAGGAAAAAAAAAAAAAAAAAAAAAAGAACAGTGCAAATGTAATGGTCTGTTCACCATCTGGAAAATAGAAAATTGTTTCACAATCTTACCATACTTTTATTTTCCTGAGTAATATTCCATGGCAGCGAGCACAAATGGGTTAAGTCCCCACTTCTAGTTGGGGAATAGGACAATTTGAAGACTTCTAGGAGGCCCAACATATAACATCTCCTCCTCACAGGTAGTCTTGTATTTCATGGCTGAAACATATAACACATGTATTAATACATCCTTATGTCTTTGGACGCTTGGTGCGTGCTGCCAAGTAATATTACTCAGGCATTGGAAGTAGCGGGAAGAGTGTGAAACAATTTTCTATTTTCCTTAGCATCTCCATGGCATTGGCGAGACGATTTGTCAACTTAGAAAGTCTGCCCTTTCATTTAAACTTCCACTAAGGTGGGACTTAACCTATTGATGTCCATTGCCAGGGAGATGCTCAGGAAATACAAGTTTGGAAAAGACAACTAACAATAGATTCTGTGGGGTTGAGCTGTGTCAGGAATCGGCGTTCTCCTCGCTTCCCACACAGAGCACTCCCTCTCCGCAGGGAGCCCCTGGACACACAAAACAATCCTGCCTTACCGGCCTCCACGGCTCCTCGCCCCTGCCGCCGTCGCGGGATCACTCCCCTCGGCGATTCTTCTGCTCAGCGCCGGGCGCGCCCACGCCCTCCTGCACGCACACCTACACGCACGCCAGCACCAGTTATGCGCATGCATTCCCAGCTTACAGAGCACACGCCTAACAGAGCACTTTTAACCACTGCTCCTGCAGTGAGGCGTCGCCCCCAAGCATCACACAGTTCCATGCAAATCAAGGATTACACTCAGCTGGGCTATAACACCTCCTTCCTATCAGGGAAGACTCCTTGCAGTCCTCCAGGCCTGCCCCCTTTTCCCATTGGCCTGCCCAGCTGTATTATGCCTGTGCTTCCCATCACTCGTCGCTCGACATAGTCTCTGTATGGAAGTACTTCTGGATTCTCTCAGTGTTTTCACAGGTTCTGACGCGGCTTGTACGACTACCCCCTCTGGCTCTCGATCTCGGCACCCCTTGGACAATGCTCACTCTGGTAACCCCTTGAACATGGCTTGGACTACGCCCTATCTCCATTCTCCACTCCCTGACCTCGGCAAGGCATTCATCACTCTATCTCTAAACCGGTACCGGCAAGTATTGTCTACCTTACTACACCTGGCCTGGCAACGCTTCATACCACACTCCGGACACGCTCCCTTTGCTGCGGGTGCGTGTATTACCACTTCCCCCTTCAGCTCAGGGGACGGGTCTGGTCTGCGGGCAGCACCGGCGTGACATTATGTCGAGCCCACAAGACGCAGACCAGACCGAACTACAGCAGTTTCTCTCTAATCTGCTTCAGCAAAACCAGGATCAAATTGTGGCACTTACACGCCAGGTCGCAGTACTCTCAGACAGGGTACCGACCGCGACCCCGCCAGATGTAAGCCCCCAATCCGCAAGCGCAGTTAGCAGCTCAGTTGTAAGGATTCCTCCCCCCAAGCCTTATGCAGGTGAACCAGATTGTAGGGGTTTCCTAAACCAGTGTGAGGTGCAGTTTGAAATGGCCCCCCATCTCTACAATACTGATCGCAAGAAAGTAGCCTACATTTATAACCTCCTCACTGGCAGCGCCCTGGCTTGGGCTTCCCCGGTTTGGGAGCGACGTTCTGACCTTACCCAAGATTACCCGGCATTTAAAGCCGAGTTTCAACGGGTATTCGATTCCCCCGCTCGTCGGGAGATGGCATCTGTTTCTCTCCTCCAGATCACTCAGGGACGGCGAATGGTGACACAGTATGCTGTGGAATTCCAGACTCTAGCACTAACTGGGGACAAGAGGCTCTCGTCTCCGTATTCTGGCAAGGCCTGGCAGATCCCATCAAGGACGAAATCTCTCGCCAATCCAGGCCGGATCAACTGGAGGTCCTGATTGATTTGGCCGTCCGAGTGGATCAACGCATCCAGGTACGCCGCTCAGAGCGTCTGCGCACTCGCTTCCATAACTTTCAAGTTCCGTTCCCCAGTACTCTCAGCAGCACTCCTGCTCCCCCAAGTACTACCACACCTCTTCGTCCTGCACTGGAGTTGCCAGAGCCAATGCAATTGGGGGTACAACACATCCGCACACCGATACGGCAGTTCCGCCACGCCGGGGGATTATGTTTCTACTGCGGATCCATGGAACATCTGGTTCGGGAGTGTCCACTGTGTCCGGGAAACGGGAACACCCAGTGAGTACAGAGGGGCTCTCTCTGGGTGTAATGTCTCCACGTCCCCTTCAAAAAAATGAACACCTTAAGAAACTTACATTTCCAGTCTTCCTTTTAGGCGATAAGTTCAAGACTTCTACCGCCACTTTCATTGACTCAGGAGCTGGAGGAAACTTCGTGGATCTTGAATTCGCCAGGGTAAACTGTATACCACTAGTGAGAAAGAAGGTTCACATTGCACTCGTCGGTATCGATGGACGTCCTCTTACCCCGGCCCACATCTCCTTAGAGACGGCTCCCTTGCTTCTGTCCTCACATCTGCACAAGGAGATCTTAGTTCTCGATGCCATTCACGCTCCTGGGATACCCATCACCCTTGGTCTTCCTTGGCTACAGCTTAACAATCCTCTCATTGACTGGACTGCCTCCGCTCCCATTTCCTGGAGGCCGAGGTCAGGCGAGACTCATCAACTGCTGGCCAATACCTCTGTTCCCAAAGTTATTCTACCTTCCGTTTACCATCAATTCTGGGACGTTTTCAATAAGGTACAGTCAGACCTCTTGCCGCCACACAGGACTTACGATTGTCCAATCGATCTAGTTCCTGGTTACTCCCTACTCAAGTCCAAGACCTACCCCTTGTCGTTACCAGAATCCTACGCTATGGATGAATATATCCAGGAGAATCTCAAGAAAGGCTTTATTCGTCACTCCAATTCCCCAGCAGGGGCTGGGTTTTTCTTCGTCAAAAAAAATGACGGGTCGTTGAGGCCTTGCATTGACTACAGGGGTTTAAACCAGATAACTATTAAAAATCGTTACCCCCTTCCCCTTATTACCGAACTGTTCGATAAATTACAGGGGGCCAAGATTTTTTCCAAGTTGGATTTGCGTGGTGCCTATAACCTGGTGCCCATCAGGAAGAGGGATGAATGGAAGACGGCCTTCAACACGCGTAGTGGACACTACGAATATCTTTTAATGCCTTTCGGCTTATGTAATGCTCCCGCTGTCTTCCATGATTTCATCAACGACGTCTTTCGTAAGGTACTCAATATTTTTGTTATTGTATACTTGGATGATATCCTGATTTTTTCCAAAGATCTCCAGGACCATATACGCGACACCTCCTACGTCCTTTCCCGTCTCCGTGAACACCATTTGTACGCCAAACTGGAGAAGTGCACCTTTCATACGACCTCTACTCCGTTCCTGGGGTATATCATTTCCGATGAGGGGTTTATGATGGACTCCGGAAAACTTCAAGCAGTCACTGAATGGCCAAGACCCAATTCTCTCAAGGCCATACAACGTTTTTTAGGGTTCGCTAATTACTATCGTAAGTTTATACGGAGTTTTTCCACCATTGTGGCACCCCTCACTGCGCTCACGAAAAAAGGAGCTGATCCTTCTGCTTGGTCATCCGAGGCCATCTTCGCCTTCGAGACACTCAAAGAAGCCTTTATATCCGCAACTATTCTCCCGTCATCCCAACATCGAACTTCCCTTTGTCCTGGAGGTCGACGCTTCTGATTGTGGCGCTGGTGCCGTTCTTTCCCAGAGACCCACGCCCCAAGATAAGTTACATCCCTGTGCATATTTTTCCAAGAAATTCTCGTCTGCCGAGAGTAATTATGACGTGGGTAACAGGGAACTTCTGGCCGTGAAGATGGCTCTTCAAGAGTGGAGACACCTGCTGGAGGGGTCAAAAGAGCCATTTACTATTCTCACGGACCACAAGAACCTTCTTTACATAGAGAACGCTCTACGCCTTGGTCCAGGACAGGCTCGTTGGGCTCTGTTTTTTTCTCGATTCGATTTTCACCTGTCCTTTATCCCCGGGACCAAGAACGTAAAGGCAGACGCACTCTCCCGAATACATTCTTCTGAAGAGAGGCCAGAGGAGTCGTTGGAGACTATCCTTCCACATGAGAGGATTCTCGCCACGTCTATGTTCAAGAATCTTTACAAGATTTTGCACTCCCAGAGACGCATTCCCAACTACTTGGTCGTTCCCGACAACAAACTCTTTGTACCATCCAAATTTGTTCCAGAGGTCCTGTCTTGGGGTCACTCCTCTAAATCTGCAGGTCATCCAGGTTTTAAGAAGACTACTGATCTCATTCGTCGGAATTTCTGGTGGCCAAGGATGTCTCAAGATATTCTGGAGTTTACCCGCGCATGCCCCACGTGCGCTCAAAGCAAGACTCTCCGTCAAAAGCCTCAGGGTTTTCTGTTACCCCTTCCAGTTCCCGACCGCCCCTGGTCCCACATTTCTATGGACTTCATCGTGGAGTTGCCCAAGTCCAGAGGAATGAACACTATCTTGGTGGTCGTGGACAGGTTCTCGAAGATGTCCCATTTCATTGCACTTAAAGGATTACCCACCTCCCCCGCCCTTGCTGATATCTTTACGGAGCAGATTTTCCGGATTCATGGGATCCCTTCGTCCTTTGTTTCTGACAGAGGTTCTCAGTTCGTATCCAAATTTTGGAGAGCTTTCACGAAGAGATTGGGCATCTCTTCTTCCTTCTCTTCCGCCTATCATCCTCAGTCCAATGGACAAACGAAGAGAATCAATCAATCCCTGGAGAAGTACCTGAGATGTTTTATATCCGATTTCTAGGATGATTGGGCTCAACTCCTCTCTTGGGCAGAGTATGCCGTCAATTCTGCAAAAAACGAGTCCACCCGGGAGTCACCCTTCTTTATAAATTATGGGTTCCACCCTCCCTGTCTTCCCATCCCCAACATTCCTTCTGGAGTACCAGCCATAGATGAACGCATTTCTTCCCTCCAAACCGCATGGTCCAGGATTCAGTCTACCCTTCTCAACTCCTCCCGCAGATCGAAACTACAGGCCGATCGTCGTCGTCGTTCGGCGCCCAGTTACAAACCAGGGGATTTGGTATGGCTCTAGTCTAGGAATATCCACCTCAAGGTACCATCTCGTAAACTGGCACCTAAGTTCCTGGGACCCTTCCCTATTTGTGAACAAATCAATCCTGTGGTATTCCGGCTCCAACAACCACCCAGTATGAAGATTCCCAATGTCTTTCATGTGTCCCTTTTAAAACCATTCATCTCCAGTCACTTCTTTCCGGATCAGACTCGTAAACCGGATCCCATTACTGTACAAAATAACGAGGAATACGAAGTTCACTTTCTTTTGGATTCTCGCCTATCCAGGGGTCAGCTCCAGTTCTTGGTGCAGTGGAAGGGCTTTGGCCCTGAAGAGAGATCATGGGTACCTTCAAAGGACATTCATGCCCCGGCCCTTCTTAAGTCCTTCAGGAAAAAGTTTCCAGAGAAACCGTTCTTGGACCGTCCTGAGGCCGTTCCTGAAGAGGGGGATACTGTCAGGAATCGGCGTTCTCCTCGCTTCCCACACAGAGCACTCCCTCTCCGCAGGGAGCCCCTGGACACACAAAACAATCCTGCCTTACCGGCCTCCACGGCTCCTCGCCCCTGCCGCCGTCGCGGGATCACTCCCCTCGGCGATTCCTCTGCTCAGCGCCGGGCGCACCCACGCTACCTGCGCCTGCACGCACACCTACACGCACGCCAGCCCCAGACGTTATGTGCATGCATTCTCAGCTTACAGAGCACATGCCTAACAGAGCACTTTTAACCACTGCTCCTGCAGTGAGGCGTCGCCCCCAAGCATCACACAGTTCCATGCAAATCAAGGATTACACTCAGCTGGGCTGTAACACCTCCCTCCTAGCAGGGAAGACTCCTTGCAGTCCTCCAGGCCTGCCCCCTTTTCTCATTGGCCTGCCCAGCTTTATTATGCCTGTGCTTCCCATCACTCGTCGCTCGACATAGTTTCTGTATGGAAGTACTTCTGGATTCTCTCAGTGTTTTCACAGGTTCTGACGCGGCTTGTATGACTACCCCCTCTGGCTCTCGATCTCGGCACCCCTTGGACAACGCTCACTCTGGTAACCCCTTGAACACGGCTTGGACTATGACCTATCTCCACTCTCCACTCCCTGACCTCGGAAAGGCATCATTCACTCTATCTCTACAACCAGTACCGGCAAGTATTGTCTACCTTACTACACCTGGCCTGGCAACGCTTCATACCACACTCCGAACACGCTCCCTTTGCTGCGGGTGCGTGTATTACCACTTCCCCTTTCAGCTCAGGGGATAGGTCTGGTCTGCTGGCAGCACCGGCGTAACAAGCTGACACATAATAAGAATGTGTTTGGTTGGACAAAATATAGATGGTCTGATGCTTGCTAAACATCCATTACAGAACTACCATGTGTAGTGCTATTTCCCCCACCCTATGGGAGATGTGGCGGCTACTGAGTGTATGTGGTGCTTTACCTGCGGCTCACAGGAGGCCTGAACTCCGCTTCTGGGAGCCTGGGGTGTACCTGGATTGTCCGATGACAGCGCCTCCACCTATGAGGGATCATGATAGCGCAGGCTAACCTCTTCACAGGACCCAATGCAATAAGTACACACAGCGTATATAATAACAGGTTTACTGACATGAAATTGGTGACACTATAGTACATATAACTCAAGCATCGCACGGCCTTACCCACACACTGTATCCCACTGTCCAACCACTTAGTCCGCATCCTTGGTGAGAGTGTCCCCAACGTACTGAGGTGCCTAGGGCACCTAAACAACCTGGTGTCCACAGTAGCCAACCCACCCGGGAGTGTATGACAACGCTGCCCACAGTGTGTATAGTTGGTGCACTTGTTGAGGGTTGTGATACCTGCCGGGTGCTCCGGCACCTGGTAGCACCAGCTGATGATAGAACCGTCTGATGCAGTGCCGTCGCCATCTGCGATGGCATCCGCCTCCACGTGGGGTAGTATTCAGCTGGTGGGTCCCACCGTGAAGATAGTCTCTAGACCTGCGGTGGTGGTCTGGTCCCAGACCACAGGCACAATTGCTGCGTGGCATCACTGCTTTGTCCCTGACACTGATCAGCTAATGGGGGCAGTGTCCCTGTCTAAGGGCCTGTCCCTGTAGCAGCCACAAGCTTACTGTGGAGTCGGGGCCTAGCTGGGGCCTATAAGGGGGGCTCTGGCCTAGTGCAGGGGCCACAGACACCTGCACACACAACTTACTCCATCTGTGTCCCAGCTTGGGCTGAAGCGCAAGGTCTGAGCACGCCAAATGTATCCACTGCAGAGCAGGAGATCCTCACAGCCCTATTGGCTGTTCTGTACCCATGTGGTCCATCGCCCCTATGCATTCGGGGGGTGTAGTCTCAGAGGAACCCACTCTGTAATCACAGCCGCTCGCGCTTGCTACTGCGTATGCGCGAGGTGTACTAAGATGGCCCCAGACCTGGGAATGCTCTGCGCATGCGCAATACATCCCTGCACATGCGCACGCCCTCGGCGGAGCTCCGGCGACCGGATCGCCAGCCCGTCTGCTGCTGCGCACACTGTACCTCCCCGGCACTCACTAGATGCACCCGCACACCCTGTCGCCACATCTGGAGGTATGGGGGAGCCAAGAAGGAGCCCAGAGGGGGGACATGGCTATACATGTATCGCTTTTTTGAAGTGAGTCTGACTCACTTAACACTGGTGGTCACAAAAACGTCAATAAAGTTTCACTCTTACAAATCTGAATATTATATAAATTTTAGACTACCGTATTATGTGCAATTTTAAACCACATTAATGAGATAGGCTGTATAATCTATAAATCCAATCAGTTGTTAGTATAGTCATAACATGAGTGGGAAGCTTTAATTTGCTTATTAGTCATAATAAAATCTGTTTATGTACTTATTTACATTTTCATTAGTGGTTCTTCTCAGTCAGCTACAAAAAGTGATATCACACAGTTTAAATGCTGAACTTTTTTCCTCAGATGCCAGATGTTCCAGGATTCTCATGGGTGAAACCTTGTCTATCTGCTAAAGACATCGTATACATTGGACTGAGAGATGTAGACCCTGGAGAACAGTAAGTTTATTCTTGTACATTGCTTGTACTGACAAGCTTCTATGAAGCATCATACATGCTTCATATTTAAATTAAACATGATATATATCACTGTACATCTTATTTCTTTTTTTACTTTAATTATCAAGAAAACCAGTTGGGGTAATATGCAATCTAAGTGAACAACCATGGAGTTTATTAATTAATGTCTCCCAACGGCAACATTGGGGCATATCTGGAGCAAGAGAATTACACAACCAGTTTTATGCCTTTTCGTAAATTGGTAAATGTACAGTAAGAGAATTAGCTGCTTTTTATCTGATAGATTTTCTTGTCCATAATGTAGTCAAATTGACTGAGATTTAATCTGCATAATTTACGTACGCCCCCAACTAAATTATTTTGGTTCCTTTCTACTGTGTAAGAAAATTATATAAGTAATTCTAGGAAATGACAATGGAAATACTCTAATAGATCGTAAAAAGAATTAATCAAATCTCCAATATCTCAAAGCAAAGACTGATTTTATAAATAGCACGGTAATCCCACTGATGAATCTAATGGTGTTTTGCCAGATCCATTTCCATCGTTGTAACCCTAACACACTTTTACAGACCTTAGGGCCGTTCTATACTGTTTGCGGCCACGCGCGCATGTGCCGCATGCTTTTCGTGTGTATAAAGTCTCAGTGCTGCCGGGAGCGACAGGTACTGCGTGTGTGAGTATATGTGTGTGTATAGATTGTGTGAGTGAAATAATGGCTTAAATAAGATTTTTTTTTAAAGAAAAGAAAAAGTTGAATTAAAAAAAAAAAAAAAAGTATTTGTGCAGTCATTGACACACACACACACACACACACACACACACACACACACACACACACACACACACACACACACACACGGCGGTAGGGGCGCAAAATTTTTATTTTCTGGTCTTCCCCGCTGTCTGTCGGCTCTACGCTCCCTGCCGTGCGTGAGCGCGACCCTTGTATAGAAGGGCTGACTAACCTCAGCCATCTATAACTGCCGTGCGCCCGCACTATAGAACCAGCCTTAATTGGTTTTCATTTACCTATTAAAATAATATAAAAAGATATACAATAAACAATGTGTTGCCACAAATGAAAATGTAGATTATTATTGCATGACATGCTATGCTTATTGACCTCAGAAGAAGCACTACAGGCACATACAATCTCTACAGTTCTTCATAATACATTGTAGATGTAGAAGAACAAGGATTACACAGTCCACTATTCTATCTTCAAATATTCAAAGCCTTTAACAGTTACATCACCCCACTAGTAAATCCTGATAGGCATTGGGCTGATGCTTGCAATGAGCTATTCCCGATAACCTTGGGTCCTTTTAGCTTATAGGGATACAAACATATTAGTTGCTCCCAGTTGCTCTTCTTAATGGGCACAATTCGGTGTCATCTGTATATTTTGTCACCTACCTGCTAAAACCCTAGATCAGGGAGGGCCAACTGCTTTCTCAGACAGGCAAATAACTGGGCAACAAAATTATGGGGGATCCCTGGCCTCCCCGTCAGCCGTAAGGGGACAGTAGAAGTGCAGTGGCAAGGACAATTGCAGTCTATATGCAGCGGGTAGGGCCACTGACAGCTTTCCTGGGGCCCAGGCCTAGTTTCTACCTCCCCCTTGTGTTGGCAGCCCTAACCAATGGGTAATGACGTCACGATACCGTCATACAGTGCTACCAGCATGAAGCCCTGAAGGAGCTCTGTCGATAGATATACCAGATTCTCAGGCAGTGTGTGTATGTGTATAAACAAGCTAACAAAGTTGTGGAGCCTTACTTAGGTATGCACTAGTTGAGTCAGTGTGTGAGTCTGATATCCCTGTTTGGATTGCTAGGAAATCCCGTTGATCATCTGGTCCTGTATAATGCACCATGTACTCCTTCCTCGGTATATCATGGTAATTTGTGACCACATTATCTGAGTTCCCCGTAGCAAAGGAAAGAAGGGGGTTTACAAGGGGGATACCCGGTGAGGGTGAGATTGCTAACGTCTCTCACGACATCACAACTGTTTGTTTGTGTTCCCACTATGCCGTACTCAGCTGCACCACGAACATCTGCATGAGTTTACAGCTATCACTCAGGTTGCAGATGAGAGGCAGTGTGGACACATAACTACATTCATTGCATACCATATCATACTCACCTATACACAGCAATACATTCTGGCCCATCTGCTTATAAGCTTAAATGGAGCACTCTGTATATGTACTACAGCACCACGTGATGTCATTTCTGTGGCGGGTTATGGTATCATAGGCCATTTCACCAAGCACACTGTAACAGGGGACTTATCCCTGTTCACAAATGTGCCTCTAATCCAGCAGTGTGGTGGTTAACTGCTGGTAGCAAATTAACTAACACCACCTGCCTGATTAGAGGTGGTAGAAAAAGCCTGCCTTTGAGACAGGAAGTGACTCCTTAGCTCTTAATGAGAGCTGACCTTTGGAGAGACAGAGCAGTGTTCTTGAGTCTCCAAGGAGAGACTGACCAAGAGAACACACATCTCTGGAGCTGACCGGTCTTGAGCTCTGCCGAGCATAGCTGATTGCAAGACACCAAATAAGACTTCTAAACCTGGATGCTGATTTTCTGTGCATGCATGGGTGCGGTTCCAGGAGAGAAGAGAAGCTTACTCTACAGCAGCTAACAGATAAGACTTTCATTATTAAGAGACTGCTTATATCTGCTTATTTCATGCTATGTGTTTGGGGCTGGGAGAAATGCTTAACTAACGGAGATGTGAATTAATTGCATAGGATTTCACTAGAACTACTCCCAAGTGAATAGAAGCTTTGTTCCTCCCTCCCCCTGTGTTTGGATGGTTTCCTGATGAAAAGGAAAAGGCACAATAAAGCCTATTATAATTTTACATTATAAAGTCTCCAATTGTGTACCTCTGTGAACGTCCGTCTACACACCTAAACCCTAAAAAATAGAGGGATTTGTGTGGGGTAGCCCATCATTAGGCAGAGCAGTATTTCTCACAGGCACAAGTGATAACTTTAATCTTGTTGCTTTGAGATAAAGAGGACATACAGCCAGTTGCACTGTATACAGGGTTGTTCTTTCCTCACACTAGTGACACCTTTATATCAGCTAGGTGTATACTAAGCGAACTGGTTTCTTAGCTATCATACCACACTAAAGTGCAGGATCTGTTTTCCCTAATTATAGGTATAACAGCATTAGCAATTTACCCAGCTCAGTGGCTACACAGTTAATGCCATTTGGTTTGGGGAATCTGCTAACTTTTCTGGTACAGCTTCGTTTTGGCTTCTTAATACTTACCTGGGCTACATAATAGTCTGGCGATACTCATGCGCTCGTTTGTTTTTTTTAAATATATTTTTTGTGTATAGTTCAGATATAAATGAAACTTTATTATTTTATGTATTAGAGTAGTGTGCATCTCCAAAGGTTCTATCTCCTTTCCGTGTTTTCCAAGTGTTTTAGCCCTGATAGCACCTCTCTAGAAAGATAAAATTATTCACACACATTTGGTTGAGCAGGGACCATCCCTTTTTCTGTCTCACTAGCCCTGCCAACCCGACTTATTCTTTATACCCTACCCCTCTCATCCTCCCCCCACTCATTGTTCCCTGTTCTCAATCTCCCCTTTCTCAATTCCCAGCTCACAATGTGTCCCCTCCTCCCTCCATCACAATTTTACCCTGTACCCCTCCCTCCATCACTCACAATTTTACCTTGGGGCTGCAGTGGCACTGAATTCTTAAGAGCCTCTTCTCATGCCGGCCTACACCGGAAGTCGGGCTCAACTTCTGCATCTGCCACGATGCTCCAGCTCACCTCCAATCCTGCTGCATAGGGGAGCTCCGTCCTAGTGCAGGCTGGGTTTGATTTTGTGATGGTAGGGGGGTAACCAGGCTCTCAAATAAAGGTTTAAGCCCGTTTGTTTATCCCTAATCTGTAATAAGGGTTAAGAGTCAGCTCTTGAGCCCAGTACTGTGTAATGCATAAAATGTATTGTGCGGCAAAGTATTTTATCTGTTTTTACATTTCCAGAAGTGCCAGCAAGCAGAGATTGCTGTGGTATGAGTGTCAAGGGGGTTTTGAGGAGAAAGTGTTGTCAGAATGTGCCTAGCTAGTCAGGGTCCAGAATTGCTGGTTCCCCTAAAAATGTGCCCAGGAATTAGGTCTGATTCCTGGAAACACGTAGGCACATGTCCCGGCAATATCTCCCCTTGAAAATGCTTTCGGCACTCACCACTAATTGATCCCTGGTTCAGCACAGACCAGCAAGGAAAATGGGCCATAGGGATGTGAGGTGTCCCTGAAACAGTCAAGGGGTACATAGGTTAATGGCGATACCCAGTAAATGCCCAAGTACCCAGAACCGGTTTAGGGGTTCTGCGGTGCTCCAACCATACATATACAGTACAGTAAGGTTGTGAGCGGATTCTTAGAATCCCTACTAAGTCTATGCAATAGTGTGTGGGGAAAATGGCTAGTGAAAAATAAAGTGCAGCATTTTATTCTATTTCTCGTACCAGAAAGACTTAGGTTTTTAAAGTGTATATTTTATTAACAAAGTGTGTCAAGTACATATATGCTCTGTGCACAGTAAAATGAGGCACAGGGATGAAAAGTATCCCTGTAGCTGAGTGAATCCCTAGGTTAATGGGGGTACCCCAGATAATGCCAAGGTGTCCCAGAACTTGTCTTGGGTTTGTGGGTACAACAAAGTATGACATGTTTTTTTTTTACATTTACCATAAGCCTCTATGCAGTCAGCCTGGGCATATGTTTAAGGTGCCAGCTAGTCTGCATAGAAGCCGTAGATTAAAGAGAAGATGGGATGTTGAGAGGTGTTGAGGTGCTAAGGGAATGGGGCAGGGCAGAGTACTGGGTCCAGAGAACAGAGACCCCCTGTGGTCTGCTAGACTCAGTGGCGCCTGCCCAGCGGGGTAAAAGGCTGGCTAAGGAAAAGATGGTGATCGTAGGCGCTTTTCCTATTGGCCAGAACATACGTCCCGTCCTCGGGGCGTCCCGAGCTGGCTCAACACGCCCCCGGCCTCTGACATCAGCCAGATGAGCCCCACTCTAATTGGCAGGTGGGACATGTTTCCACACCCGAATTGGCTGTAGGGTTCTATGAATGCAACTCAGAAGTATTACAAACCCCTGAGCCAATCAGATTTGCAGATTCAAAGCACCAAGTCCAGTAAGGAAAAATCCAGACCTCTGGAGAGAGGCGAGGGGTGGCGTCTGGAACTGCAGGCTGATTTCAGTTCCAGGACATTGTAGGCAGTCTCAGTCAGGAGAAAATCCTTATGTAGAATTCCCTGCACCTAGAAGAGTTTAGTTTTTACCCCAGTTCCCAAGTAAATGTGTTTCTTATGTAGTTTGTGTAACATTGTGTGTTTGCCTTTTCTGTGAATAAATTTACAATTTATTTAATTTACCTGTTTTGCTCAATGTATGATCCTGGTAAAAAGGTGTAAATGCCTGGTCTCCCATGACAGATTTCCAGTGCGATAAGAGGCTGATCCCCCAGAGGATCATTCAGGCGACCTTAGATGCCATTCCACAGGTTGGCAACCCTTACCCTAGATCATTTAGGTGTCTATGTATCTAGGCAATGTTGGTGCAGGGGTAAAATGCCCCAGTTTTGCTCTGTTTTAAAGCATTTCCCTCCAATTTTGCCCGGGCCCATGCAGCCCTATGTTGCATCTTGGTGAGTATCCGTAGGAGTTGAATGACAATGCACAGATTAGCATGCCATGCATCACAATCTGTTTCTCTGCCCATGCTTTTGATATAGATATAAAAGTCCTCCATATCGTAAGTGGTGTAAGCATAAAATAGTGCATCAGATGTAAGAAACTGTGGAGGGAGAGGCAGCAGTTGTAGTTATGGATAATGTATTTCCACAACACAATGTATTCCTTTGTGGTTTGAGCCAGTCTTATTAAAAAAAAAAATCATGAGTGTTAATATACAGTATTATTTACACTGCCATTCTCATAACATTATTATAGTCTTTATTTCTGCCATCTGAGGACCTGTAATTAAAATCTAACATACCCCCTTTTTTTCATTTTCTCTTTTCTGTACCTCCCTCCTCCATGCCCCTCCCTCCTTTTCTTTGTGTTTAATATTGTTGTATGATTATAGAATCCGTTTCTAAACCAATAAATTGAGTATTAACAAAAAAAAAAAATCTAACATTTATTTTCACTCTTATTATCCTAGTTGTATTCTGAAGACACTTGGAATAAAATACTATTCAATGTCTGATGTGGATAGTCTTAAAATTGACAAAGTGATGGAAGAAACTCTTGAGTATTTGGTGGGCAAGTAAGTGAATGAAGATGCAAGTGTGCAAATACTCAGAATATTCACACAAAACTGAGACATGGGATATGAGCTTTGTAATCTACATTAATTGCCATTTTAATGTAGTAGGAATTTAAGATCCAAACTTGCAAAGAAAAATAAATTTGAGAAGGTTGTGATTTGGGGGCATTGATTTCAGTATAACGCAGTATAATATTCTTTACTGAAACATTTTTTTTAATTTAATTTCACTGTTCTAAAAATGTCAGCTAAAATGAATACTATGTTGTTTGGATTTGCATAAATATTTAGTTTTTAGTGTCATGTACCCATGTTTTATACCATTGACACTAGAAATGAGAATATACATACAAAATCAAGTGCAAGCTCAGGTTAAAAGCACTTCAAATAAATAAATACTAATGCATGTTAACCTAAGCACTGGTGTGTGTGTGTGCCTAAGAATGAGAGTCTCCAATCAATGCTATTTAATGTGCAAGAATAAAACAAAGCGGTGGGTGATTTCTCTCTTACAGAAAAATGCACATTTTACAAACTTACCCCAGCTTATTAAGTATTGCACTTCACTGCTAAATAAACATTTACTCTAAAAATACAGTTCATAGTATACATATTCAGTAGGAGCAAGGGACGTGGGTATGGGCTGACAACTCACAGCTTAGCCACCAACTTGTGATCCAATAATAAACAATTCTAAAATCTTTACTACAAGAGCCCCTTGCAAGTATGTTTAGGATATATTTTATATAAATCACTGGGATGTACCAACAGTAGAAGATGACCAAGTTATGAGTCAATAACCTTTAATTACTATATGATTTTTTGATTTCAATGACGTAACATAACTTCAACACTACAAACTCTGCTTCAATAAATGTCTGTATTTATGAACTTCCTATGTTATGCAGTTAAAGTAATTTGGATTATGTATCTCACAGTGTGACTTTAAAATTAATTTACCCCGTTTGTGGTTGAACTGTACAAACTAGCCATAGGAGAAAGGAGTTACTTCATGCACATATAGCACAATGCATCTAAATTACTGTGCCTTTTCAAGACTTTTCTCCAAATCAATACTATATCAAAGCGTGCGTTAGAGAAGATCTAGCTACTTGTGTTAAATACATTACACTTAACAAATTAAGTTAAAAGAATGTTTCATACACCGGACTGCTGTTAAGAAGTAAGAATGTACAATTCAGTCATATGTATAGCACCAATTATTTCCACACAAAGGACACTCAGTTCTACATACAGTGAAGTAGTACATAAGGAATAAATAGTACAGAACTTACCAACATGGGATATCTGATTGAAGCAACCAAGCATTAGATTTGTATTTAAAAACTGGTACATCTCAATCTCACTTACTATATTTATCCACCAAGCATGAAATGTCAAGATAGGCAACACTGCTTCTCTAAACCCATTAAAGCTTATTTCAATGTACAGTGTATTGCAGGTTAATTTAACAGACGGCATTAAGATATGTTCTCTCCCCCCCGTTAGTTAAGATACACAATTTAATTAAGAAAAGACTTTGTAGCACTAAAATACTGGATGCCCAGACCAACCTACAGTTGCATAACAAATATTTTGCTACATACCATTGATAGCTGTCTCTTATGTTTGGTAAAAGGAAGAAGAGGCCAATCCACTTAAGTTTTGACATTGATGGCCTGGACCCCAGTGTAGCCCCAGCTACAGGAACACCTGTCCATGGAGGGCTGACTTACAGAGAGGGAATGTACATAACAGAACAGCTTTATAAAACAGGTAAATGTTTTTGATCACCTCTTCAGCCTAACATGTGCAATCCACACTGGATCTCTTGCTGCTTTGTAAAGTGCCATCCTATCAGTTTATCTTAAAAGGGAAAGCATCTACTAGGATCAAAGTGAACTATTGACTGTGGCATTGTTTAATTTAAGTGTAGCCCCCTTTACCCGTGTATAAGGGAAACTACCTGTGCTGCCGTGCCTGCGTGGCTTACAGGAGGTTTGACCCTCCGTCGCTGGAAGCCTGGGATGATCACGTTCGATGGTATACAGCGCCTCCACCTGAGAGTGATCCTAACGCAGTAGGATAACCTGACATGAACCCACCAGTAAAGGAATAAGTATACACACACTGTATAGCCAACTTATATTTACTTGCATATAACACACACTATAATAACAAGGCCATGCAAGGGCGTAACCACACAGTACCTCCACAGTGTAAGCCCACCACCTTGTCCACATCCCAGTGAGGTACCCCCAAAGTGTGTGGCCGTTGGTGCACTTGCAGATACCTTGCTGGTCTTAGGCCAGACCAGGCCAAACTGTAGCGTGGATCCGTCAGACCGCGGAGTGATCCCATGACGTGATCTATCAGCTCCTTCCACGAAGGCGTCCACCTCTGAGGGATCTCGCGTTGGAGTGTGTCCCTTTTAAGTGTCTCTTAGCAATGCCTGTGGCCTGGTCACAGGCCTCAGGGCACCGATCGCTGTGTAGCTCTATCACTGCTGTAGCAGCTCTAACAGCACACTAAAGGGGGTGTCCTTAACTGAAAGGGCCTTCCCTATACGTGCGCTGACAACTACAGTGAGTTTGGGATTAGCTGGGGCCTACAGGGGAAAGGCACCTAGGACACTACCTCTCTCCTCTGCATCCTGCTCCCAACTGGCATGCTCCTATGCGCGTCAAAAGTATCCTTTCTCCCTTGCGGTGGTGCCTGCAGCCCTATTGGCTGTCTGTCCCCACGTTGTGCACCGTCCCTAAGCACTATGGGACATGTAGTCCTGTGGTCTCCTATGTGTAGCCACCTATGATGGCCACCATAACTCTAAGGCCACTGCGCCTAGCTTCTTCCGCGCATGTGTGGATATCCAAAATGGCTGAGTATGCTGCCTAGCTCCGGCTGCAGCAGCCGCAGACCGCCCGCAACGCTACCGGCACCTAGGCAGCTCTGCACCCGTTCCCTACCCCATGGAGGGTGAAGGTAGAGCGAGAGGATAAAGGGAGGAGGAGTGAAAAGATAAAGGGAGGGGGTTGGGAGGATGAAGGGAGGGGGTTGGGAGGATGAAGGGAGGGGGAATGAGAGGATAGAGGTAGAGGGTTGGGAGTATGAGAGGAGGGAAGTGCGAGGATGAAGGGAGGGGGGAGTGGGAGGATGAAGGCAGGGAGGTTGGGAGTATGAAGGTTGAAGGGAGGGGGGATGAGAGAGGATGAAGGGGGGATGAGAGAGGATGAAGGGGGGATGTGAGAGGATGAAGGTCGGGGGGGTGAGAGGATGAAGGCAGGGGGGGTGAGAGGATGAAGGGAGGGGGGATGAGAGGATGAAGGGAGGGGGGTGGGAGGATGAAGTGGGAGGATGAAGGGAGGGGGGAGTGGGAGGATGAAGGCAGGGAGGTTGGGAGTATGAAGGATAAAGGGAGGGGGATGAGAGAGGATGAAGGGAGGGGGGGTGAGAGGATGAAGGGAGGGGAGAATAGAGGATGAAGGGAGGGGGGATGAAAGAGGATGAAGGGGGGATGAGAGTGGATGAAGGGGGGATGAGAGAGGATGAAGGGAGGGGGGATGTGAGAGGATGAAGGTCGGGGGGGTGAGAGGATGAAGGTCGGGGGGATGAGAGAAGATGAAGGTCGGGGGGATGAGAGGATGAGGGGGTGAGAAGATAAGGGGAGAGAGGATGAGGAGGGGTGCAACAATCTTTTAATTTGTGGGAGGAGCATTAAGATTAGTATTGCTCACCATGTACAGTATGACTGCTGGTCAGTTATTTATAAATGATCTGACCATAACGTAATTTGTTTTAAATTTCACTCCAAGCATGCACCAATTTGCATCAATTTGCCCGATTTCATACTCTATTTCCTAAAAAAAATCCTTGGAAGGGCGCTCCCTCCCAAGACTCCTCCCCAGATTTTTCCAAAATAGAATATACATTGGTGCAAATTGATGAATACTTGGAGTGAAATTTAGAAAAAATTACGTAACCGTCAGGTCATTTATAAATAACATTCTTCCCCACCAACAATTCTCGCGCGTAGCACACCTTTCACCATTGTATCCAGTACTTTTGGACAAGCTCCCTGTCAACCCTATGACTCACAAAAATACTTGCCACTTACTGTACCCATAAATAATAAATAATATACAAACAGAAAGGGTTAGACATTACTCGCAGGCATTTTAGGTGTAATAAACTCCTCAGTACTTTTCTATACAGCACTTTATGGATGAAGCAATAGGAGGAGCATTGAATCAACTGGGAAGTGCCTAAGTGGGTTTACAAAAATATATAAAGAGGGATGGGAATTGTATTTTAAGCCTGAGAGTTTTTTTTAAACTGTTTTTCTTCACATAATATTTTGACATTTGCAAACAATTACCAAGTGATAGTATAGAAACCAATTTGGAGGAAAAATTCTAAAAAAAAAAAAAATGAAAACTTTATATTTTGTGATTTTTTGTCGTCTACCTTTTTATAGGGGATTTTTTTTCTGGTACAAAAAGGTTATATTTGCAACATCTTACCTAAAAAAAAATATTTTGTATTTTTTAGGATTGCTTTCGGCTGTAGATATGATGGAAGTCAACCCATCCAGGGGAGAGACACAGAAAGATGTTCAGCAAACAATCAACACGGCTCTTAACATGATTTTATCCAGCTTTGGAAAAGCACGTGAAGGATACCACACGCCAACAAGTTCAATTCCTGGCCCAAACTGATTCCACATGCTTACGGCTAGAATTCAACGCTTAATTAAATGATGCATCTTGTGTGATCATTGTTGTTATCAATTATATTATAGTAAATTTAAATTCTTGGACTTTAAAAAAAAAAAGGACCGTCACACAAAGGGCAAGAACATTAATCGTCTAAGAAGATTCAATCTTGAAAGTGATTCCCCGCCCTCCCCCAAACACCTAATCCTCTACTGTAAACATTTTAGCCAACGACCATCATGAGAAGCATTCCAAACAGAAAAATGAGGATTGACAATTTCCCGGTAGATAGAAGGTTCCACAAAGTCTCTTCACAAAATGAAAATATTATACTTTATTGTAGATGTATTAAAAAATTCCCCAATCAACCACATTTAAACTCCCTAAATATTAACTGCCATTCAATCTGGTCCTAGGTGAGAGACTATTCTTTAAATCCAAGCATTGATTTTAGGGGTAATAATTTCCCAAATATACAAGACTAACATGACATCTCTAGTCAGATACACAAGACACTGTATCAAAGGCACAAATGATTATACAATACGATTTTGTGATAAACCACAAATACCAAACATCAATCTTTCCTCATACACGTTCCTTTAAATGGTTTCCAATGGATACAGAAGTCTCCCCCCAACCATAGACCTATGGAGAGAAAGGTTATTATTTGTATTTAAAATGAGCTGGATAAAACACACAAAAAGAATTAGAAAGCGATAGAGACAAATTTGGGAACATTTTGATAAAATGCATCACAGGTCAACAAAACAAATTTATAACTTCCAATATACTGGATGATAATTCCCCAGAATACTGCAGGTTAGTAGTCAAATCAGGATAAAAATCTAAAAAAGGTAAGTCAACTTTAGCTGTGATCACAAAAACATTATAATTAATTGGATGGGATTACTTTTAACCTTTTCGCTGCCGGACATACGGCAACATCGAGTCCAACCAGACATTTGGGATTAGCGGCTATGTGCTCGCTTCTGTAGTGATCATGTCCATGACTTGTCAACCAACGACAGAAACAGAAGTGGAGGCGATTCATTTCAATTGGATCGGGCCGACCGTTCCAATGTAGCAATTAGCCTGATCAGTGCTTTGAAAAAATCATTTTTACAATGGCCTCTGGTGTGCCAGCTCTTTACCGTACCATATAATTCTTTAGGGTAGTGTAAAGGTTTAATATTTAATATTTGTAGAAAGTCAACGTGTTGAAAATTGTTTTATTTACTTTCCAAATGTTAAAATTGTTTATACCTTTAGATTTGAGTAGACATGATTGAATGACATATTATGCATGTTTAAATTAATCCTACTTGTTCATGTATTGCCTTGTAAACGTTTGCCAAAAATAGAACGACAAAAAATAAATACAATGAATCCAGGTAATACATCTTTTTTTAATCTGGCTGTCTAAATTGGTATACATGTGGTTAGGGATAACGTAATCTTCGAAAAGAAAACCATTAACGTGATGGCTGCTCAGGGTTTATAGAGATGAGAAACAATACAGGTGCGCCGACGAGTATTCTAAAACTTGCCTTGGAAAATCTGGGGCTATCACCAACAAGATCCAGGTACATGCTGGGTACATGCTGCAAACATTTCAGTGACATTTCTGCAGAGACTAATGGCCCATCGGATTAATCAGTTTGAATGGGACTGCCAGGGACCCCCGCTGTTAATCCGATTTGTTTTAGAATACGCATCGGCGCTACAGTAGGTTTACAATGCTGACATTTACATTTCACATGAGTTTACAGTCTTATGGATGGTAAAATATAGTGTGTCCCCTCTAAGCACACATTTCTAAACACATCCTTTGCAAAACAACACATTACTTTGTGGTGTGTTTTAAACGCAGGCTGCACCATTTATTAAAATATTGCCATGTATATAAAATATAATACCACAAAATAAAGTACATAATTTGCCTCTTTACTTGGGGGTCAGAAGATGCAATCTTTTTATTGTGTTAAAGTTCCTGACATCTCTAATCACAGCACACTGCATTGCGCAGCTGTCTCCAACTTGGGTCCCTCCTGATCCTTTAAACAAGATTTCATTCACGGCACTAGTACTCTTTTGAACTGATTAAGTATGAAATTCCTCGAAAAAAGTGATTTTATTTCTTCTGGCAAAAGTCCATCATGCTATAACCAGTATAGATATGATCATATGAAGCACTGGTCAATGGACACACATCATAAACACTCAAAACAACATTTAGCCACTGCATCATACTATCTATATAATGCAGTGATCAGATGAATATTTTCATACTTACACATTTTATTTATTTTGAAGTGAAACTTCTTTGCTGGCACCTACAACGTTTATTGGAAAAAATCCTTACCTTATAAGAAAAAAACGTAATGCGGGTGACGTCACACTCCTAATGGGGACGCGCCCGTCGCGCTCCACATGCGCAAAAAAACACAATTCCAGCCTGCATCGATGTTAACACAATATGCGCAGAAGAAGAGGTTGTGGGCCGCGGCGCGCATGTGCAGAACCCAATAGTCGCCTCCCCACATTCGGCAATATAGCCCTTCAAGTGAATCACTTACTGCGCAAGCGCACAACTACCGTTGCGCCGCCAACGGCTGACAATGGGCATGTGCACAAATCACATGCCATGTGCATGCACGCGCACACCACCGTACATTTTAACATGCGCAGATACTGTGTTCGCCGCAACACGCCCACAGTCAAAGGCTGCTCATCCGCTCATTGCTTTCACAGCCGTACCGGCGGCAGTGAAAGCCAGGCCGTGCATCAAGTCCCCACTCCCCACCTCCTCACATGCGCACTGTGGCCAGGGTGTAGCCAGTTGGAAGTATTGTACGCACTTTACTGCTATTTATTGCAGGTTGACAGTAGCTTGACCTTTTACTATTTTATATTGTGCTATGGGACCTAGGAGATATATATTAAAAAACGTACACCGCTATAGCTTTCAAAAGAAAGCATCAACATTATTATTTACATAAAGCTAAACTGGAATGAGAACATTTTAAAAAGAGATGGGCATTAGAAATCTCCCTCACAAAAGGCTTTCGAAATTTCATTCACAAAAGTTGGAAAGCTATTTTTTTTTTAATTCTGTACAATGAACACCGCTCTTTTGCAGACAAATGCATGAACTCACCACCTCCAAAGGAACATGCAACCAGAAAAATACAAAACCAGTGATACTATTTCAATTATTGTTTTCCGTTTGTGTTAAAAAAAAAATTATGTTGACAGATAAAGACCCGAAAATAACTACTGTACTAGTTTTCTCCCAACCAGAAACAATTCAATTAAAACACGTACAAAAGAAAGAATATACTGAAAATCCTCAACAAATGTTTGTGGCTGGGTTATACCATTCCACTCCCTTCTAACAAAATGGCCATACAGTTAAAAAAATACATTCTGTGCATTTCAAGGTCACAGTGCAGCACAGTTTACAATTGTTGTACACTCGGAACCGACAACTGACAGACATTGAAGTTCAATTCTCTCTGTTTGCTTAAAATGACAATTTAATCAGGTTTTTCAAAATGTTGCGTTTTATTTCATACATATCTCGCAAACAGTGGAGTGACCCGTTGCGAGGTAAACATGCCGCATAGTGTCAATCTTCTGTAGATTTGAGCGTTTTGTAGCAAAGGCTGTAGAAAACACATTTGAAATACTCTAATTCCCTCTCAATTATATACATCAATCTCCAAAATACAGATGGAAGTAAAAATTGCCAAAATAATTCACGCTGTTCAACGATGGCAAGATGACTCCTTTCATAGCGACAAGTCAGTTCACTTCTATGTGCTTTTTTTTCTGTGCAGCCAGGAATATTATAGAAGTTTTCAAAACATCTTAGGAAGTTTTCATCTGATCAAGATCGGCAGTAGTACTGTTTCATGTCATATGGTTTACAGGTGCGGAAAGAAGGTTGAAAGCAGGCTACTAAAAAACTCAATGTAATGTTGTTTCTTTAAAGGCCCAATGTGACCATTTCTCCTCCACATGCACCGTGTGACGAAATGGGAAGGGATGGAATTAACAAATCAGTCTGTCCCAATTTTTGGCAGCAATCATTGTAAGTAAATGAAATATGCAGACCAATCTTTTAAGCCATTTCCCCTCAAATAAAAACCTGGATAAAACATGGAAAGTAAATCATTTGGAGGATGCGGTCAACTTTTTTGCAAGTACTGTATAATTAATGAACAGTTTCTTTATAGGCTTTCCTCTTAAAAGGCACATGCAAAAAAAAAAGAAGGATAGAAACATCCTAATGCTGAATAGCCACCTCAGTAGAAGGCAAACATCCAAATTCAAAGGGGCAACAAATATTTAAATTTAAAAAAAAAAGTCTAGTCGACTGTGGATAGAATAAAGATGAAGAGGTTGATCAAAATAACTATTAAGCAGTCACATTTCCTTCATGACTTAAAGACTGCAGCAAATCTGTTCATAATTCATAACAGGTGGAAAACCTGTAATGCCACTTGTATGGTTTTCACTGGGTTACAGGCAAAGCCACGCTGACTGGCACCTGGCTGGATTGTGGAGCTGGAGATCCGCTGTTCATGGGCTGAGGGGGTCCAGCAACTGGCTCCAGTTTGCTGATATGGGTTATGAAACGCAGACGCAGCTTTAAAGCTGGCCTTAAATTGCAAATTATTTTCTCTACCTGAAAGATAAAAGACGAATAGTAATTAGAAAGTAACATAATATTTAGGAAACTTTTCTATAAAATACTTGCTCAAAGTTCTAATCGTTGTATTGGTCCCGGAGAAGAGCAGATTTGTTGTAGATTGCGATACCTTTAAGCTGACAATATTAGTTCCTCATTGATGAAAATTAAGGGTCCAGAGCTTTCAAAACCTCACACTGTGGCAGAACAGTTACATATACATATGTATTCCCAGAAATACAAGTGATGGTCTACAAGCAGCCTACCAACATACTCATTAGAAACAGATTTTCTACTAACCAGAATACAGAAACAAAGAACACTGTCCTGCAATGAAAAGAAATGCAAACGTATATGCACAGACACAAACACCCCCATGGCTCACAACAAGAAGATCAATATACAAGGATCATAACCCTGCAATGTGGTGGACTTTAAAAATAATGGCTTAAATCAAGGTACTGGATTCATGATCTATTATAGAAATATTTATAACACTTCTTGATCTACAGCTATTCACACTTCTGCTATTGATCCACCCAAGGCCGAGATTATAGTGGCGGCGACAGAGCGCGGCGCCAAAACAAATACCTGAAGTCCGTCGCGGGTGCCCATAGTACGGGTCCAATGACGAGACCAAACTTTGAGGCTACAAAAGATTTTGTTTTGAGACGCGACTGCTGTGTGATGTCAGTGTCATGTGGAGTGGTTTAGCCAATAATGGCGAACCGCTTGCGTGACATCACTGGCAATGCCTCCAGAGGTCTCCAGCACCTAAAGTGCAGGTTTCACTTGTGCACACCGCGTTAGTGATGTCACGCGGTCGCACGCACGCCCTGCAGCCTCCCACTATTATCTCGGCTGACACCTACTGTAGCATAGTTAGTTCCTGCTAAATATGCGAATCTTCTCAACAGCCTACTTGAAAACTCACTCCAGAGGTTTTTTTTACCACACTCCCCTTACTACAAGTCCTCCAGTCATAATAATGGGGTTACACTTCCAACCAGGTCAGGTAGGACAAGCACTTCCTAAAACCGCCCTATATAAAAGAGGGCGTCTTCCATCTCAGGTCAGTTATCTTCTGTCAAAGCCTTCTTCAAGAGAAGCACAAAACATAATAATAACATCATAAGAAGACAAAGGGAAATACCCTGCAAGAGGACGTAGAAAATTAAATATCTAAAAGGTACATGCCTTTATTTCTTCTACGTCCTCTATGATAGTCATAATAATTGGATGTCCCAGAGCAATTTTTAGAGCTGTTGGGAGGGAATAATTTTTTATAGTTGGAACCACTACTTGAAACACCTTCCTACCAAACCTTGCATCCTCAGATTATTGAACATCTAGGTCAGTAATGTTTAGCCAAAGTGTGTAGCGAAGAACACTTTGCTGCTTTAGGCTGCTCTTATAGTGCCAGCGACGGCGACGGCTGACGTCTCCAGTCGCGATAGTTGCAATTCAAGTTTAGGCAATGTCGCTGGCTACAAGGCCAGTGACGTCATAAAAGAAGACACAAAAAGACTGTCGCCGAAAAAAAATCAAATAACGGCGACTACCAGATTTTTGGTAGCGCTATCGCTTGGTCGCGTCATCGCCGTTGCTTGCACAATAAGCGGCGACGACGGCAACAATGCATATGTTTTTGACGTGACGTCGCCATAAGCGCAGCCTTACAAATGTCATGAGAAGAGGCGTGGACTGTCTAGGGAGACCTTGACCCCAGGAGTAGTGTTGGTGTAAAACCCAATTCCGATTATAGGCTCTTCCTTGTTTGTAGGATCTTGCCTCCTGGAAAACTCGTCCTGACGATATGACAAAGGAGGATGGACAGAATCTTCTCTGCTGGGCAAGAAGTGATCTTGTCCTCCAAGCATCTTAGAGATGATATTGTCTAATAGTTCCCCAAAGGTGTATATACCTGCAAAAGGTAACTAGACTAGGTTATTTTTAGACCAGGCATCCGCTGCCCAAGTTTTAAGCCATAATGCTCTTCTTACGACTATGGAATATGCCGATGACCTTGCTAGTCGAATGACATCCATGGAGGCATCACATAAAAAAATGAAATCAAATATTTTAAATTCTTAAAGTCGTTAAGCACCTTCTGCGCCTTGCTATTCCTGCGTCAATCTTATCTTCAAGATTAGAAATCCAAATACTGACCATCTTTGACAAACAGGCCGTTGCTTCAATGTCTCGCCAATAGCAGAATATTGCTTGCGCAGGACCCATTTTATTCCACGGTCTATATGATCCCTAAAAGATGATCCATTTGCCAGTGGAATTGCTGTATTTCTTACCAACTTATAATAATAACTTGGTGAGTTTATCTATAACCTCAACATTAAAGGATCCCACTTCTGCATGGCGAATATTTTTCATCCGAGGAGGAAGAAACCGAAGTTCTGAAACCAATGTTTGCTCTGAGCAATCAATGAAACTTTCAGGCTGTAGATCTAGTGACGTTTGTGACCTAAGTCTCGTTAAAGACCCTTGAGATTGCACTTAAACAAAAGAATCCATAAGCAAAGTCTTCAGCCAGTCAATGAAACCAGTCAATTGTGCAGAATTTTCCTAATCCACCATTTTTTTTAATGCAATCAATGTAAAATTTATTGGGGTAGGTAGCTGCGAGCTTAACCTCACAGTCTGCACAGAACCAAGACTTGAAGGTAGCCTTTCTAAATTTAACAACCTCAGCATCTTGAAGAGGCTGGTCAACTTTGAGGTCCCCTGTAACTGCGGAAGGAGCCGACATGCTGCTACTCACGTCAACTGCCCCTTTAAATACCTGGCATCCAGATCCAGTTTCTTCCCAGGTATAGGACCTCGACAGCAACAGGGAGGTTGTAAAACAAATTTTAGTGCCAAAACAACGAGCCCGTCACTCTGTCGGCATCAAAAGCAGCGTCAAGACGTCATAGGCCTTCGAACTCCCTGGGACAACACCAAGCAGCCCGCCGACAGATGAGATCCAGGGGGAGGACACCTAAGCGCTGCGAGCGGCGCATGCAGCTTACCATGGCGGCTTCAGGAAAGGTAAAGGTAGGGCAGGAAAACCACCTCCTTGCTCCCAAGGATGGCATGAAAGCGGCCTAAGAGTAACTTAAAACAAAAATTGGCTAGACTTTAAAATAGACCGGCAGGGAACATCCTGCCAACGTCCTTACCTCAGTTAAGGTAGGACAAGAATAACTGACCTGTGGGGAGACGCCCCCTTATGTAGGGAGGTTTTAGGAAGTGCTTATCCTACCTCAGCTTGTTGGAGAAGTATGAAACAGAAATAAACTGCCCGGCGCTTCCTTAATACAGTGCCACAGCACCACTCAGTGGTTAACAAATATAACAAGCAAATGCAAGAAAGGGAAAATATGCAATATAAATAAGGTAACGACAATAAAATATATATAATCAAAGTACCACTCAACCTTAAGAGGAAAAAGCCACAATCCTCTAGAAAACGCCCTCCTGACGAAGCAAGTTAACCCTATCTTGCGAAACGCGTTGAGTGGAAGAGGAGGAGGAGGCAATCCGTTCCCGGTTGATCGTGACGCCAGACGCCGACTCCAGTCAAGCTGCACGAGAACCCCAGCGGCTGCTTGTGGGGACCGTCAGAGACTGCCAGAGACGGAGGAGACGCACACCGGACAGCATTGGCTGTAAAGATACCCTTATGTGCCCTGAGTGGCAATACAGAGTGTGAGTACGCCCTCAGGGGGGCTTTTTTAAGTGTCATTTATTAAAGGTGTTTTATAATTACTACACCATCAGCCCCTTCTTTGTCTCCCCCCCCCCTTCCCGTTTTTCTTCCCCACCAGCTCTAGCTTGGCTACCAGGCAGTTCATCACCTGAAGCTGCTGCAGAACACCACTGGTCAAATCTAGGACACACTCCCTCATCCCTTGCGTTTTCGGTTGGAGAAGTATACCCATTATTATGACTGCCGTAGAAAAAATGTATGTTTGCTTTTATCTGTGCTGTCACAGTACACTTGAAGAAGGAACCTACTGTATGATGTTTGAAAGCTCTGTTCAGTATAATGTTATCTATGGTACTC